>NC_051179.1:103555337-103801895 GCF_013339695.2 Rhipicephalus sanguineus | reverse complement strand
AAACGATTATTGAGCAAACGCACTGTGCGCCCAAGGTGGGCGGCCTCCTTATTCCTGGTAGCCGCGGGCCTTCACCACCTCGCGTGCCCGTTGAACCAGGATTCGCCGATTCTTCAGGTCTGGGTGCGATAGCTTGGTCTCCCACTGCTCTTCGGTTAATGTAGCGGTGCTAGGGTTTTTTTGTATGCATCCCCATACCATGTGTCATAGAGTGTCCGAGACATCACAGTACTTGTAGATGTACGACCGGCCAACGAAAAATTAATGTCTAATGAAACTTGCACAGCGTTTATTCCTGCCGGAGGCAATGGCTAAACGCCCATTGCTGTCTTGTCTTGTCTTTCTCTCTTTCTTTCTTTCTTTCTTTCTTTCTTTCTTTCTTTCTTTCTTTCTTTCTTTCTTCTTTCTTTCTTTTCTTCTTTCTTTCTTTCTTTCTTTCTTTCTTCCCTTCTTTCCTTTTTCTTTCCTTCTTTCTTTCTTTCTTTCCTTCCTTCCTTCCTTCTTTCTTTTTTTCTTTCTTTGTTTCTTTTGATTTACGTATAGAGCTCGTTTGAGCTCCTGCAAAGTTTGTGTCGCATGAGCCTTACATATGATTTTGCCTGCGTTAATATCATCATCAAGGCGCTTTTTGAAAGGACAAGAGGAAGAAAACTTCTCTTTGGCGCGAGCGCGCGCTCAGATGGCAATGCTATATGTGGTTTTGCCTGCGTTACGCCAAGCTTATACGACGATAGCATACGATCACAACCTACGACAGCCCGGCACCCTAAAGTGCTCCGCACTTAAAACAGGACTCCCTTGTTCGAGTCATTCGGCGTGTCTCTCCTGAAATATTCTGGTGGCCGAAAAATCGTCTCTTCTACAGTTCTAAAGTCTTAGCGTTGACGCACGTGACGCAGCCTTTCGATAGGGCAAAAAGCACGAACACCCTTATAGACAGGTTCAGGCGCACCTCAAGGAACCCCAGGTGGTAAAATTTAACCCGGGCTCCCCTCTATGGCGTATCTCACAATCATATCCTAGTTATGGCACGTAGTATCGCACAATTATAATGGTCGGGGTTTTACGTCCAAAACCACGATATGATTATGAAGGACGCCTTAGTGGAGGGCTCCGGAATTTTCGACCATCTGGTGTCCTTCAACGCGCACTTAAATCTAAGTACACACACCTCAGTCATTTCCGCCTCCATCAATAATGCTGCTGCCGCGGCCGGGATTTGATTTCGTGACCTTCGGGTCGTCAGTAGAGCACCATAATTAATATACCACCGTGGCGGTTGACGTACTATCGTGAGCTGTATGGGAGGGAAAACGCGAGCGCGTGGAGAACAGCCTCGAACCCAAATTCGACGGACAGTCGGCTGGCGCTTTCAAAAATAAGGAGGAAAGGGTGACGTTTTTTCCGCGAACTGTTGTCACTCCCACGTCGCGCATGTTTTTACGATGCGCGATATACAGAGTGTCCCAGCTAACTTTAGCCACACGATATTCCGACACACTCTCTGTCGACGCGGCCAAGTTGGATGCGGACTACTTCATGGAATAAGCCAAGCTATTTTAACGCGATAGCGTTAGAGAGCTCGTGTCGCAGAAATTCCGTCGTCGGTGTCGGGACCGTTGGTTGTGAGCGAAAAATCATCCGTGAACGAAAAATCGAGAAAGGAAATGGACAACTATGTCCATCTAGCGGAAAACATATCAAGCCAATGCCGTCTTTCCAGAGGAGGCGTTTATCAAGCAAACAGCAAACGCTAGATAACGTGCTGCCATCTGTGAGGCATTGTGAGACTCTTCATGGCCTCCGAGATGGCAAACGCGCGGCGTATATCTTGGAGGCCATACGACTCGCTTTAGATCAAAAACCTGTATGTACCATTCTCGCGCGCGCGCGTGTGTGTGTCTGTGTGCGTGTGTGTGTAACAATACACATTAATAAGTATGCACTTAGTGGTTGAAGTGCGCACCAGGGGCCGGATTTCGCTATTGTGTTCAACTCTTAAAGGCGAAGCTTAAGGGTCCCCCAATTTTTTTGTGCTCTGCTTCATTGCTTAATTAGGTAATCTTAACTAACCTTTGAAGCATCGAAGCTGGGTAAAAATACGAGAGAGTTGTGGACCGGTTTGCCAGACGTGCGATTTGACAGTTTTTAACATTCTATCTATAAAGTATTAGTGTTTTTCTGCTTACTACAGGTGCCTGCGAAACACACAGAAAAATATGCCGCGTGACACGCCCGCTTGCGCGCCGTGTTAGCAGTGATGCCTGATGTTCCGCGTACAAACGATATGCTTTCCTCGCGACGGTTCATGATAGTAGTAAGCACACGAAGCGGTTATCTCTCGTGCGGCCGCAAGCAACAGGTCGGCTATCACTATCGGATTCAACCACCACTATCGTCGCTGCCCCGTTGACTGTTAAGCCTCAGCACCCTCTGCCAAATGCTGTCGTCTTTTGCACGTCGAACGTTATATAGGGAGCTATGCAATCACGGCGAGCATAGGTGCTAAAGAACGCATATAACGTCGTCTTTCTTTTTTTTTCGGGTATTTGTAGTAAGCAGGAAAACGCTAATACTTAAGAGATAAAAATTTAGAAAGTGTCTAATCGGATGCTTTGCAAACCGATCTACTTCATAGAATTTTTTTTTGCCTAGCTTCTTGCATAATGTATAAGACACCTACCTGTATGAACACCTGTAAGACTGTGGTGAAGTGCGCGGAGTTTAAAGTGCGCGCCTGGTGAAGTGCGCGGAATTCAAAGTGCGCGCCTGGTGAAGTGCGCGGAATTCAAAGTGCGCGCCATGGCAAATCAAGGAGAAGATAAAGGCGAAGAAAGTTGCTCGAGCGCTGGGAATGTAAAATAACGAAGGGAAGCAAGGACCAATTGGTGAAGGCCACGGATTGCACGAGGAAGGAAGGGCGAAGCGTTGGTGGCGAGGGAGAGGAGAGAAGCAGCGAAGAAGACGGGCGATGCTCTCGGCTGTCGGGTTCCGGACCCGAGCCTTGGTGACCAGCTGAGCCCGAGGGGCCTGCCACGTACGAGCAGGCCATGGCGGCGCCTCTAGGACGTGCGGTTGCTGCGTGACGTCCTGTGCCGCCCGTGGACACGCTGAGCTGTCGGGCTTCGGGCGCGAGCTCTGGCGTGGGTGTCCGGCCAGGACGCGGCTACGGCGTCGGTGCCTCCGCTTGGACTAGCAGCCTGGGAATGCTGTTTCTACCAGTGGTCAACGCGCTCCTCTCTGAAACCGCTCTACCACTACGGACTTTGGTGAGACCAACGCTCATACCTCGTCGCTCCGTTAAACGAAGGAACTGCTAGTTTAGGACTGACTTCAGGGTTTAGTTGTATATTGTTATTCTGGGTTTCTGTCAGTGTGATGTGTGCTCGTTCTCCATGTATGTATTAAATGTTGTGTGCAAACGGCCTCGTCCTTTCGTGGGTGTCTGTGGAGACGCACCAGACATCCATTGAATAAGAACCTGCACGTTGTGAGAGACTTAACAACGTAACAAAGACACGTACCTGTAGGACCTCTGTGTGAACCTGTACAAGACACCTCACTTCGTTCCCGTCTTCTTTGCGCCATAGCAATTTTTCTCAAGTAATGAACCAACTAGCTCAGCAACAAACCCTGTTGTATGTATATGCTTCGTACCCTCTCCACCAACCGAAACAAAACGGCGAAACTCGTTGCAAATAACAGCGTGACGTCCTAGTGCCTGTTGTGGTGCGCACGCGCAGCAAAGCACCGTTTTTTAGAACCATAAGGAACCATAATTTGCTGTCATCTTGATTGCATGTGTTACATGTACACGCGCAAGCAAATGAAAAAAAAACAACAACAAAAAAATATGGCATCTTGCGCGGACCTATAGAAAGCACACTGCCACGCTCTGCTTAGCATACGCGCGCCTTATACTCGCGAGCGGCCCGTCATAGTATGCACAATCAGCTGCCCTTTTTATCAGCAATAGCGAGGAATGCGTGCCCACATTTAGCGGGACTGCGGTGCCCTTTCCGCTTTGTATCCGACAGCGGCCCCCGCGCATCGCTCCAGGACTACTTACCGCGCGCTCGCATGTTCCCAATCATGCTTGATGCTCAGGATAGTGCACCGCGGTCCATTAAAATGAAAATCAGAGCGTGTGTCGTCCACTCGGCGCCACCGCCGGCCGGCGGCTGCATCTTTTTTTGCATAATCGCAATGAGCACCGGGCGTGGTACTTTTTCGTCGTGTGAGCAGCCTACTAACGCGACGATTCGTAGTGCGGCAGAAGACACTAGCGTAAGACGAAACAGCACAACCAGCAGTGCTTACTGCGCATGCGTGAAACTTTCTGCAGCCGCTGGTCGGCGGTGACGCCCGATGGACGGCACACGCACCAATGTTCCCTTTAAGAGTGGACCACTGTGTACTTTAATCTCTCACTAGCCAGTTATGATGCATAATTCCGTTACAGTGGTAATCAGTTTCATAACACGAAGGGCGCGCTTTCCTTTTTGAAGGACCCAGCTGGGTATAATAATAATATCTGGGGTTTAACGTCCCAAAACCGCGATATGATTATGAGAGACGCCGTAGTGGAGGGCTCCGGAAATTTCGACCACCTGGGGTTCTTAACGTGCACCTAAATCTAAGTACACGGGCCTCAAACATTTTCGCCTCCATCGAAAATGCAGCCGCCGCGGCCGGGATTCGATCCCGCGACCTGCGGTGTCTTCACAGATGTAGTTGAGCGTTTGTTGTGCATTGTTTCGCCCTGAGGGCGAGGAAATGAATGCTATAGCAACAAGTTGTAATGTCACGCGAAGAAGGGCAAGCTTCTCGAAACTTGCAACGCGCCGCTCAAGCAGAAAGGACGCACGGAACGGACATACACAGGATGAGCGCGAACTAACAACTGTCACAACTCGACAGTTAAAGCACACTGGTTAAATACAAAGAAGGACGCACGAAACGAACGCACAAGTATACTTGAAAATTTTGTTGAAGCGCACTAAAAACAGACGGACAGAAGAGACTGACAAGGACAGCGCCGTCTGTTTTTTAGTGCGCTTCAACAAAATTTTCAATTATGAACGTAATCCAACTGGCCCAACTTGCCATCTTGCTGCACAAGTATACACAGCATGAGCGCGAACTGTCACAGTTGCAACTTATTTGTTTCTGAGCAGCGCGCTCCTTTCGAAAAAGCGGCCGCTGCAGTGAACGAAGTGACCTTCGTGCTTTCTGTAACTTCAAGGCAAACTTGCGGTGAGAGCGCAAGACGTACAAGATAAGCGCGCGCGCAGAAGCGACCGCGCCCTGTAGCGGCACGCGCTCATCTCAACGCGCGGGTCGACGACCTTTAAAGAGCGCTCTTCGAGCCCTTCGCGCCATCTCGCTAGTGATAACAAAAACACGCTGATGTACGCCGATCTCGGAGTACCGCTAACGGCAAATGGTGTATATAAATAGCATGCCGTTAGTATGGCAAAGAACGTGCCGTCTGTGGCGGAGTCGTTTCGCGCTGGGCGCTGGCGATCGAGGGGTCGTAAATTCGACTCCCGGTGACGGAACTTTTTCTTGTAGTTTTTTCTTTGCCATATGTTAGTCTTTATATTTTACAACGTCATATCCGTGACGGAAATGCGTCAGTGGAGCCCTGGTGGACCCCGGCATAAAACACTTTCGTGTTAAAAATCGTGATCACCGTTACGGCGCCATGACGCATCAAAAAGGAGGAACGTTTGACTATAGTGACAGCCTACTGTCTGCCTCCTGGCAGGAAGCGCGAGCATCTTCTATTTTTCATTCACTGTCTAGCTTTGTTCACGGCCTGTTTCCTTACGCAAAAGTTAAACGACCACTCGCACATAGATGCCGTTATCGTCATCTTTTCATTCGCTCGAAAAACCTGGAAAAAAATGCCACGTGCAGGCACACTGTAATTGAGAGGCAACAGCCCACCTACTCCTGTATATTTTGACTAACGAGCATGTGGGCGACGAAATTATTTAGCCTCAGCGCCGCATCCACATAGCGGATGGCGCCTGCAAACAGCCACTTGCTTAGGTGCGACCGGACTAGAGGAATATGAGTAGACCACGGCCGCTCGATGAAAAAAAAAATGCCCCCACCTCCCCGAAGGGAATCGTGAGGAAATGCGAACGTATTTCTTGCGCCGAGAACACCCAATCCATCACGCTACAAGGAGACGCGCCCGAGCGGTCACCTTACAAAAGCGGCGGGACGATCCTAATACGTACTTTACAGACGCGAGTCCTTACCATCGAAGCGCAAATATGGTCCCTGCTTTCGCTGCAGTTGTGACTAACCAAGGGCGAACAACGGCCGCAACGGCCGACAATTGCAACGGCCGAAGCCGCGGCCATAGCTTTGGCCATACGCGCAGCGGAGGCCAGGGGCGAATCGGCATTTGTTCTGACGGACTCACAGGACGCCTGCCGTCTTTTCCTTGGCGGGGTCTTACCGGACTGCGTATTACGCATACTGGGGACGGCTCTCACAATGGATCATGGTGTGACTTGGTGCCCGGCGCACTCAGGAGTTGAGGGGAACGAACGGGTGGACCATTTGGCTCGAGGCATGACAGGCCGAGCCGCGGACCACATCACCGGGAGGACACTTCGACACCTGGCGCGCCAAGAGAAATCCTCGAATTTCAAAGACTAGGTAGGCGAACTAAAGCTCCACCTCATCCTAACCTAAACAGGAGACAAGCACGGGACTGGCGTCGCCTCCAAACAAACACGTACCCACATTTACACAGGTTACACAGAATGTACCCTCACAGATACAGCAACAAATGCCCGTGGTGCGATGCAACACCGACATTGGAACACATAACATATCAGTGTACACAACGTCCGGAGGCTGCATCTCGCCTCTGTGTAACAACGATTCCCTGAATTGGTCGTGGGAGGCGCGGCTCGCGGAACTGGAAATGGGAAGCCAACTGGCGACCCTCGACCAGGCCCGGCGAGCCGCTGTAGCCAGTGGGGCCCTGGAAGAGGGGCACCACCCACCCTAACCACTCCAAGGCATATGACATAAATAAATGTTTCTTCTTCTTCTTCTTCTTCTGCGCCGAGAATACACGGCGTAGTAATTTTAATGGCGTAAAGCTGGACACATCGACGCGCTCAAGTGTCTCCCTTTTGGGCGCCTCTTTCAACGAACGCTTCCTACGTGCGTTCGTAATCACCTCAGGGATGTTGCCACCGCCTTCAATACAGTACAAACGCGTTTAGAACGCGCTGTTTTCAGGCTGTGCCAAGGCAGCACAAACGCTACAAACGCGTTTCAAACGCACTGCATTGAGGCGGTGGCGCAGGGAGGAGAGAGAGCGAACGGCGAGAGAAGGAGCGGCGAAGCAATGCACCTACCCTCTCCTACACTCTCTCCACACACGCGGGAGCTCCCACAATGCGAGCGTCCCGAGCTCCCACAATGCGAGCGTCCTCACACGCCAGTGCGCGCTCCTCCTCTCCACTCACTCCCCGCTACTTCGCCCGCACCACCTGCTCCGGTTGCTAGGGGCGAGGATAAGCGCGCGCGCCCGCAGCTGTTACTATGGGAGACGGAGTGAGAGCGGAGAGGCGCGCGGACAGCGCCGGATGCCTTACATAGCCCGACTAAGAAATGCATTCGCATTTAAAACACATGGTGTGTTTTTCATCGAGCGGCCGTGAGTAGACACATTTACTGCGAAAACATTTGCAGCCCTTACCCTATCGGGAAAAGGAGGGCAAGTTTGGCGTGGCCGTGCCTGACCTACTTCTTCGCTTTCTTTCCTCCCTCTTCTTTCTTCCTTTATTTTTCTTTCTTTCTTTTACTGTCTTCTTTCTTTTCATTCTTTATTTATTTCTCCCTTTCTTGTTTTCTTTCTGTTTCTTTCTCTCCTTCCTTTCTTTTTCTCTTCCTTCCTTTCTTTCTCGTTTTCTTTCTCTCTTTCTTCCTTCCTTTCTTTCTTTTTCTTTCTTTCTTTCTTTCTTTCTTTCTTTCTTTCTTTCTTTCTTCCTTTCTGTTTTTCTTTCTCTCTTTCTGCCTTTCTTCTTTCTTCCTTTCTTTCCTTCTTTCTATCTTTCTTTCTTTCTTCCTTTCTTTCTTTTTCTTTCTTTCTTTATCCCTTCCTTTCCTTTACTTTCTTTCTTTCTCTCTCTTTCTTGCTTTCCTTCTTTATTTCTCTCTTCCTTTCTTTATTCCTTTTTTTCATTCTTTCTTTCTGTGTTTCTTTTCTGTCTTTCTTGCTTTCTTTCTCGGTTTCTTCGTTTTTTTTCTGTCTTTCTTTCTCTGCCCGTTTCTTTTCTTTCTCTCTTTCTCCCTTCCTTTCCTTCTCTCTTTATTGCTTTTTTTTCTTTCTTCCTTCTCTCTTTTCTTCCTTTCCTTCTTCCCTTCTTTCTTCCTTTCTTCCTTGCTTCCGTCCTTTCCTTCTTTCTTACCGCATTGCTCGATGCTCCCTCCTGTTTCCTTCCTCCCTGCCGAGAATCGGACCTTCATCCATGTGCTTTGCACGAAACACTTCAGTTGCTGCAGGCAACAGCGACGGTCATGCGTTGATATCCAGGAAAGAAAATAACATGTGGCGTCGTGGAATGACAAGTCACCTCGATAAAAGATCAGGTTGCCATATCAGAAACGGCTGATAGGCGACAAGCCCAGGATTGAGAAAGCATCAATTATTGGAAAACGGCGCATATTTACGCATGTCACGGACACCTCCAATGGCCGCATTTCTGTACACTCGCCGGCGCCGATTTTTTTTCCGTACGATGCCGCCGCCACCCAAATACCGATCTCATAAAAGCTTAGCCCATAGGCTATTAGAAGAACTGTTCGGTCAAAATCCCCTTGAGGTCTACGTATACCGTTCATACTTGCCGGCGCTGAAGATCGAAGTTGGAGCTACTCAGTGCTCTCAGTGTGGAAGAAGGATTATGCGAGAATAGAAAAGAGCTACGTAAGAAGAAAAAAAAAGAAAATGCGACGAAAAAAAAAAGATGGATGGAGGTGCCGGGGTTTGAACCCGGGACTTCTCACATGCGAAGCGAGCGCTCTACCACTGAGCTACACCCCCACGACGCTTGCTAAGATCACAATTGGCCGTGTCATAACAGTTGGCATTTTTCCCTGAGTTTTTTTTTTTTTGAGTGTGAGAATAGTTTGACGACTTAGTGCACACAAGGAATATGCAGCAACCTACCATCTCAAATCTCAGGTGGCAAGATAACCCCTCGGCCACTGTCGGACATCAATGCATAATGCAAGCTTGCGTCTGCTATTGGTTCTCATAGATGCTGTACTTAGAATAAGAATCCGAGGAAGGTTTCAGTTTACGGGAATCGTGGTTATCTTACGTTATTAAAATGTAAAAAAAAAAATTAAACAGAAACACATTGTACTGCGTAAAAAATGGCAGCTGCCGTGACACAGGCTTCGGTCCAAATTACCCTCGCTGCTTGCCCGCCATCGTAGAAACCATATGCAAAGAGTAAAAATCAGCCTCCACTCTACCTTATTTCATGCGGGGTATTATTGAAACCAGGTGGTTTTCGCTTTAAGCTGTTGGGCCAATGCTGCCAACGTGCAAATACAACTTACACCGCAGGTTTCACCGATACAGAGAGGTTTAACTGCGTGAGCAATGACTCTCAGCTCGTGCAAATTGTCCGATCAGAAGCCGCAGGCTTCTGAGATTAGCTTGGAGTCTTCGCTAGTGTCCCTGCACGTGCTTCTAAAGTGAGCAGACTTGAGCAAAGGTTCGCAGTTGAAGTTCCGCAGCTATGGTGTGAAGCCACGTCTCGCCACCACGGGAGCCACAGTTGCCACGGCGGCTAAAGCGTAGATATATTGTGTCAAGGCGGCTGAAGCGTACATGGGCGAGCATTTGTACGCGCGCACATCTTGCATATATGGCGCGTTCCACAATATCCTTTACAGCAGAATAAAGCTTATTGGTTTAGCAATTGTGCTGGTTCGTTCCGATCCACCATTTTCATAACATCAATTTAACACACGGAGTAAAAAAAAAAAAAAAAACTAAAACGCCTGTGTCTCTATCTCGAATATTCTGTCATCGGGAGCCTCCTCGTTAGGACATCGCTAATTTTGCAAAATTATGACACATCAAACCAACACTGTATTATTGGAAAATTTGCACCGCACCACTTGCGGAGTATGTAATATACATGTATACATGTATGTAATATACATGTGCAATTGGGCGTCTGATAATCGCGATAACGGCTGTCTGTACTGTATGTAGCCATTAACTTGCTGATCGTTATGAAGGTGTACGTTTGCATAAATTTAATTTGAGGCTCTTCTGATTGTTACAGATAATTCACCCTCATTTATGTTTTCACAATTGTTCTTTTTAATTATTACCGTGCTGTGCAAGCGAATAAGGAAAAGAAAACAGTATCATAGAGCGGAGACCAACTGTTCATTACATGGTATCGATAAGGCAATATATATATATATATATATATATATATATATATATATATATATATATATATATATATTATATTGCCTATATATATATATATATATATATATATATATTATATATATATATATATATATATATATATATATATATATATATATATATATATGTAAATATATATATATATAAAATGTATTTCACAAGCGCTCCCCGTGTGCGCACGAAACCAAACAATCTTTTAACATACCGCTATCACAAGGTGCCCAAAAATACGACCATGAAACAAGAATAACTTTTAAGCGAAACGCAACAATAATTGCCTTACACTACCGCTGGGTGCGCATTTATACTCCGGTGATCACTTCTTACCCATTTTCGATAGTGTTTTTCTCCGTTTATATGTTAGAATTTGCTTGCTTTTTCTTTATGGGTCCTTAACTAGCGTTTGGATACAGATCGGACAAGTGTTTTTAATACGCTTTAGCAGAGTGTTACGGTGGGCGAGTTGGTGCATAGCTTAACGAAATATTTGCAGCGTAAACTGAGAGTGAAGGGGAAAAAAATAGGAAGCCACACAGACAAGTGGCGTCCTATACTGTCTTCTTGTTTTTTCCCTTGATGCTCAGTTAGCGCCACAAATAGATCGTTAAAATGATTCTAATAGGTGATTTGTAATATAGATATAAACACTCATTCATTCGTAATCACAGAAATATCTGTACAGCTGCTCGAAAAATTTAATGGAATGTAGGCAGTTTCCTTTGCCGACTTGGTAGACTGACATTATCAATTGAGTCCGAACGAGGCAAGCGGCGCCGGAGAAGCGCATACGTCTCTGCTCGCATTTAGTAGACCATTACCGCACCATACCCATGGGCGCCGCCGTATGAGGTTGCGAGACCACGGCCAGACTATATACGAGCGCGAAAACTTCCAAGTGACCGACTCACTCACAAGTCAGGATGAGAAGTTGGCGCTTATTGTGTCAGTGTCTGTTTAATACGTCCATCCTCCTCGTCGCAGAAGCAACTTACAGACCATTCATTAAGCATTATTTTTGCAGTAGCAGTGACCAGCTTGAACGTTATACGCACCGCTCTGACAAACGCCGCCTAAAACCCTGCGAATTCAAGAGGTGTAACCATAGACGTGCGCAGGGTTCTGCCCCTCCCCCCCCTCCCCCCCCCACCACACACACATACACGTACTGAAAGAGTCCCAGAGAGAAGGTTCAAATTGGCTGCAAATATAAAAATGAAGCACTGACGTGGTTTTCGCAACGGCTTGCCTTTGGTCTACGGCGTTCAGAGGGTAAACTAGCGAGTAAGTCGTTCTCGGAATGCTACATAAGAGGTCGTCGGCTGCCACAGTTGGGAAAAATTTGCCTGGCCATAACTCTGCACATTACAAACTTGCGGGAAAGGTCCGACAAAGTAAAGATATAGTGTTGGCTTCGCCCCCCCCCCCCACCTTAACCGATGGCCTCTGCCCCCTCCCTGTGCGCACGCCTATGGGAATAACCCTCGGGCTGGATGTCAAAGAGTTAACAACAGCTTATTGGAGCGGCGCCTGCAAACGTTCTCTCTTCTTTCCCGCTGTGAGCTCAGGAGACGCGCCCTTTTTATAGAGCTCTGCACACTATGCGAACACCTCGAGCACGTACACGGCGATAACTTCCGTTTCGTACATGCAGTTCCAGTCGAATGAGTTTCCGGAAACCACCACTTCTTCGCTGATGCCGATTATACGCGTGTTGTCCCAGTTTCTGCACTTCCTCCGCCGCTGTGTTTGCCATGCCCTTATGGCCCCGCCTGTGCTGGTTCATGACCCCCTCCCTCACCCGCCCCCTACTCTTTTCTCCCTCCCTCTTCAACCACTACGCAGTGCACCACTACCTGGCTCGTCGTACGCCATGTCCTTCCGCCACCGGCTCATCCACCGTTTTAATACTCTTACACAGACGCCTCAGCGGAAGCTTTTCTTTTCCTGTAATTTTTTTTCTTGTTTTTTAGTTTGTTTCTCACTTTGTTTTTTTTTAAATTAACCCACCGTTTTTCATCTGGGAGTGAAAGCTACGCATACAGCGGTTCCGGCTAGAATTATATGTCAGGGATCTTAGCTATAATTGAGCCAAGCTGCCGTGTATTCTTTCTTGGTCGAAATTCGCAGATACTGCGCAGAGGAAAGAAAAAAATCGCCCGCGTGAATGTTGCGTAATTGGGTATGGTTTGGGAATGCTTAATTGTTACACGATGTGCACACCAAGTACGACTTGAACGGCTCCAGCATGCACGAAGTTCCGGGTCCGCAGCTCGCTTCAAACGCTTGCGTTCAGCGTCGTATCTTCGCAGCCTTGTTTTCTGCGTTTCTTGCTGTTGTTGACGCCGACGACGGTGAGGGTGGGGTAACGTTGCCTTCAACGAGTGGTGGGACGCTGATTGAAGGCACTGTTGCTTCCATCGCATCTACTCGTGTCAGCAAAACGTCTCAAGCGAAAGCCAAGTAAAGACGCCCTTGAATGAATTCCGAACGCGCGCTCCGCCGCTTATATACACACCGCCCGCGTTCGAGGGAGAGGAGGGAGGGACGGAGAGGAGAAAGGGAGGGAGGGAGGGAGGGAGGGAGGGAGGGAGGGAGGGAGAGGAGAGGCTTGCTGCCGGCACGAGACGAGCCGAGCATGCGCAGTGGGGGTGTGGACGGCGCCACCGACGCCGCAGGTGCGACTAAGAAATGCTCCGCATTTAAAAAATATGCGATTGAACAACTGAATTGATTGCCTTCGGCAACTTTTAGTTGAATAACCAATCTACGCGATCTCTGCTAAACACGCGCGGGGCACTGCGTAAACTGTGGAAACATACCATGGATGCATACTTTCGCGCATGACACCACGCACGCACGTACAGGTACGCACATGTGGAACGCCACTGCGCGCTTGAACGCCAGCGTCACCGAAGGACTAATTTGTCTGTCCGAGCTAGCGAAGCGAGAGCGAAACGCCAGCGTCGGCAGGTAGACGTGCTGCGCTCGGAGCAGCAGACAGTAGAAAAACAGACCATAGAACATAAAAGAGATAATCGCGAAACAAATCAGATAATCACAAGAAAATAACAGAACAGGACATAAAACATCATATCATTAAACGAGAATAACAGAAAAGAGCAGATAAACACGACATAAAGACAAGGGAAGCACAGGCGAATCAGTGCTCCGCAGTTCGTAACACTTTCACTTGGGGTGGAACTGAGTGATTTTTTGTGAAAAAAAAAACTAGAACATGCATCGCGTGACGTAAAATACATTGCGTACACCACATTCATTAGGACGATACTAGATTATTCAACCGTTTTTTGTAGTTGCTATCAAGTGACGCAAAAGAAGTTAGAAAGAATGCAGAGACTGGCGGCGCCTGTTATTTGTTCAACTACCGAAGCAATGAATCGGTCATGATGATGTTTCAAATAGTGCTCATGAACTCATTGCGATTTGCCATATTCGGCAACACTTTCGCTCATGGTCGGCAAAAGAAACATAATTGAGTCAGACCGAATAAAAAAATACATTTCTGGTAAGGACTCGCTCGGACCCATTATCACCAAAATTCTGCCTCACCCGGATCACTCGGACTCTAGCTCACTAAAATTACGGTTAGCCGGACTCGCCTGCACTCACATTCCCCAAAATCAACATGAGCCGGGCTCATCATTCGGAATCAAACTCTTCAGAATTGCAGTTATCAGGGCTCCCGTGCATTCAAGTTCACCGAAAGTAAGCTAAGCCGGGTGCACTCGGACTCAGACATGTGCACACCAGAATTTCTCAGCTGGTTTCACTCAAGCTCAGGCTCACAGGTCAGCCTATCGGAGCGAGTCCGAGTCAGTCGACTGATGAGTGAGTCGACTGATGATTTACGACCAATACTGTGTTCACATCGAAATAGCCCTGCCAGACCTTTTTTTAATTAGCTCTATTCATTGCTTTATAAGTAGCTTGAAATTACATTAGCGTTCCACTATGCAATATAAATAATAGTTATATTACCATGCTATGTAATTATAGCACTTCCTTCGTTGTTTTTTTAGAGCAATGTCCGCTGACGTTAAGAGGTGTAGAGCGTCGGTCCATAACAACACCCCGAGGATGGCCACGGTAACTAGGTCACACGGCACGACACCTTCAGGGTTTCCCGTCTGTGCGTGTTTCCCGCGCTTCGCTAACGCAGAGAGCGAGCAGAGAGCAAACGACATAGACCAAGGAGTTTTGAACAGCTCTTGAAATAGAATGGTAGGTTCCCTGCTGCATGCAAAGCAATATTATTTCGCACAAATACTGGGAGGAGCGTTGACTAGAGAGCGGCAGCATTTTACGGACTACAATAAATAGAGTTCTGCAAGGGTCCCTTAATTTAGCAAGCACGAAACAGATCAGATTGCTGTTAGACTACTCATAAACAATTGGGACAATTGTGCGCGGCAACATTTTACCGGCGCACACACTCAAATCAAGAATCAGAAGCCCTCAAACAACTATTAGACTTGCATTGTAGGCTCCAGTTACGAGCGCAAAACATTGCAACTGGTATCGACAGAAATATTTATTTATTTAAGCGAGGAACAATACTATATATCATGAAGTAGGTGAGCAACTTTCATTCCAAATTTCTGAAGTTTAATTGGCAGAGCTGCGGCAATGAATACAGTATATCGTGGTGCATAGCCGACCAAGCCTCAGTCCCCTTGTTAATATTGATTATATTCAAGATATTCTGGAACGCCAGGCTAGCCAGTAACGCCTTTTAAAGGATGCCTGCGATGGATATTCATTAGTCAGTTATAAGTATTCTTATAGGGATTATGAACAAATAAAAAATATTCAAAAATACGGGGCATTCTGTACTCGCAACTTTTTATTTGTATATCAGCTAGCATGGTCGTAGTCAAAGTCACGTGGCCTACATTCTTTTACGCTGTACATGATATCCATGTTAAGTAGCACTTAATAATTATTATTAAGATAGTTTTGATTTATTCCTGCGCATGTATAAATTAATATGCGCATTGTGTCCATGGCATCACATGTGCTTGCCTCTCCAAGTGGTGAGCGTTCTGATCACACGGTCATCCAACATTTAATGGGCGATGTAAACAAGAAGTGTGACCTTACGAAATTACTAAAAGTCAATACGTAGAAATGTCCCATGAAACAGCTGCGTAACACAGTGAGGACTGTACAGCACAGCGAGCGCTGTTGTTTCTCCCTCTTCTTATTCTCGCGTCTTTGCGCGCCATTCAAATAACCGCTGTGTAAATGGCCAGAGTGTTAACCGAGAAGCACCTTACTATATCTTAATCTTTGAGAAATAATAATTCTGCGGAAACATGATCTAGGGATGTATTCATCAGATGCGTTGTCATCGAACGGGACGAAAGATAGAAAGAATAAATGCACACAGCTTGGACGTTGAGTCGTGCGTTACAGGACGACCGACGCTTTAAAAGCTGAGCTGTTTAAGCTCGAGGTTCGACGCTGAAGTGTGCGCAAAAAATTACGGTCATCGTGAATGGCCTCTACCTTCGAAAGCACAGCTGCACCTAGCACGTGCAACGCAATACCTCTGACGGCGCGCGCTCTCTTCATCTTCCGGCGCGCGCTCTCCCGCTGCGCCGACTTATCCGGCGTGGGATGCAATAACTCGTATGGGCGAGAGAATGGGCACAGCGAGAGAGAAAGAAAGAGAGAAAGTAAGAGATAGAAAGAGAAAGCGAAAGATAGAGACAGAAATGCAAGAGAGAGAGAGAAAGACAGAGAAAGAAATAGACACGGATAGAAAGAAACAGACACAAGAACGAGATGGAAAAAAGAAGAGAGCAAGACAGAAAGAGAAAGAGATAGAAAGAAAGAGAAGCAGAAACTGAGATAGAGAGGGTGAAAGAAAGGAACAAAGAGAAAAAGAGAGATAAAGGAATAGAAAGAGAAAGGAAGAAATAGAAAGAAACAGAGACAGGAAGCATAGAAAAAACAGAGAGCGAGAGAGACCCAAAGACAAGAGAAAGGGAGAAACATAAAAATAAACAGAAACGAACAAGGCTGCCCAGCCCCGCTTTTCCTTCATGCTTGGCGCCACTAGTGCGAAGCTTCCTAAATTTTGTTTCGTAATTAGAGGAGGTTAGTGCAAGACGCGAGCTTGTCGGGCTCAAAGACTACGAAGTGACGCCTAATGGCTAGGTGATAGTCGGACGCATCGGCGGCACTTTGCATTCGAGCGTAGACATCAGTTACACAGGAGAGAGTGGTATGAGGATCCCCGTCGTAACCATCGTTTGTCGACGTGTTTCGATGAGATCCCGCAACGCTAAGCCGTAAGAGGGATCAACAGCATGCCAGTAAAGATGCTGGCGTATGCATGCACCACTACTGGCCCTGTCTGCATGCTGTATGCACGAGATGGGCCTGATAGCAAAACGCTAGCGTTTTGAAAACGCGTGATGAAAGGAGGCATGATTTTCGGGAAATCATCAACATGCTGGGTGAAGTGTTTCGCGTGTGGTACACATCTCAAGGCGCGCTGCTTGCTATTTCTTCTTTTTTGTCTCGTTTACTTCATATTTATTCTCTGAGCACTGAAAATGAATTATAATTCGGGTTTGGTTACGTCATACATGATGGCGTGCGAATACTGGCGGTAAGCACGCGATAAAAAAAATACTGGCTGAACGCTGTCGTGGCAGTTCATTACAGCTGGTCTGCACCCCAGGCTAGAGATGAAAGTTCGAATCTACACTAGTGTTCGGGAAAATTCCCACCTATACTGGTCGTAGCAACACCATATTACACAAGTGTCAAATGGCTGTCATGATAGATCAAGTGCCTAGGATACTTTTTATCTTGAACGAATAAACGGCGCGAAAATACGAGGACAAGCAAAGGAACCACACACAACGGCGCTGGAAGAAAGAAGCGCCGTTGTCTGTGGTTCTTTTGCTCGTCCTCGTATTTTCGCGCTGTTTATTCGTTCAAGATGAAAGCACATCAACTTGCCCAGGTAACCGTTCTAATGCAATACTCTTTAAGCAGTCAGTTGTGTTAAGTTTCCATACTAAATTCTGCATAAAGATAGTTCTTACTAACTTCATGAAAAAGAAAACAGCCAGTAAATTTGGAAATTCTCTTAAACCTGTGCATATGCATGTTTGAAGATGAATGCGCAAGAAATTTGAATCAGTAGCTGCACTTTATACACCTCCGATGCGCCGAATCCTCGATTTCCGATGACTGCACCCACCAAGCTCTATAATTTCAACGTGCAAATGAAAAAAAATAACCAAAAACAAAAGCACGTCCTACCAGGATTACCATTTATAAAAGATCCAGATGATTGACGTGGCTCAGAAAATCGACCGACCATATACGAAAGCTCCAAAAGGTCCATATCCAATCCTACTTGGCCGTGGACGCCTCGTTGTAGTTCTAGGTCTGGGTCTAGGTCTGGGTCTAGGTCTGGGTCTAGGTCTGGGTCTAGGTCTGGGTATTGGCCTCGAGGAGTTACGGAGTCGCCCTCTATCGGACGCGCCTCGATTGTGTGCTAGGCAGGATACCGCCGGCGCGCTCCCCATAGGATTAGCTGTCGACGCTCTACAAAAACACCTCGCGGAAGCCCTCCAGGGCATTTTTGTAAGTACTTTCGAAATGAACTGTGTTCTTTAATGTCAACATCATAATTTTCGACGAACTGAAAGCACAAGATAGTCTACAGTCGCTTTCTCTTTGCAGAAAACCGAGCACCCGCTTCACGCTGTCACCGCGTTGCAGACCCCTGAACCGGTTTCTTGCGTGAAAGGTAGTCACTCGCTGAGTGCAAACTATGTGAAATATCTCGTTAGAGTATAATTATCTCGTTATAGTATAAATATCTCGTTAGAGCCTGTATAACCAAACGGAGCATAACAGAAAGAAGCCCCAAGCCAGCGATCGCACGGGTTCGCGACGACTGACGGTGACTCTGCATATATGAGCGTCTGCATGTATGTTCGTACTGATGGTTTCGCTTTTGCTACGAGCGCATTTTGGCACCGCACTGTGAACTTTAGGCCGCAAAATATGAGAATTTGTGAGTAAACAAACAACTACTGTTGCGCGGACGCTATCAGAGCAGTTCAAAAACAATTTCTTTACAACTGCGGCTTCGGTGCGCATGGCAACTTTGTGATCTGCCGTCCCGACGATTCAGTGTTTTTTTTTTTTTTTGGTGCTCACACAAAACGTGAGCAAATGCGACGCCTTTTTTTAATGCTCCTTAATTATAGTTCCGTTTGCATTCCAGTGAACTTGCCGCTCTCTGTCATCAACAAATTCATAGACCAAAGCTTCACCACTTCGAGATTGCTGGTGGAAGAAGAACCGAGACCGAGCATGTAGTAGCATGCGACGCCTAGGAAAAGAAAGAAAATACAGTAACGTTTGCGGACTTGTTCTGCAAACGTCGGCTGTGAACTAGGACCCACATGAACTTGAAATAGCGGTGAATAAAATAGAAGTTATTGCAGCAACCAACAGCCGCAAAACAGGATAGTAATTACTTGGCATGTATCCCAGCAATTTTGGCAGCAGTGTCGTGTCTAACGCCATCAGGGTGGCATCTTTCCCACGTAAATAAATGAGGCTCCAAGAAAATACATGGGGTTGGCCGGTGGGCCGATCACGGAGGCAATGCAAAATTTATGTAGCTTATGAAGCAATGCATGCCTCATCAAATAGGAAGGTTGCCCGTCGGCGTCCCGCGTCGGCGGCGTCAACACGAGTGATGCAAAAAATAATCGTAACGTGATGGTGTCACCATATGACGTCATCATGACGTCACAGATCGCCAAAATATGTAGCGTCATTATGACGTCACATAATGTGACGTCACATGATGACGTATTCACACGTCCTGGTCGCTTTGCATTGCCTTCGTGATCGGTCACGGAGGCCGTGCAAAACCCCGTTAGGCGCAGAACGCTTTTGGAGGGGGGCGCGGGAGAATCAGTACATCGACTGACAAGAAGAAGATGGCTTTCGCCTTCTAGTCATCTTTAACGAATGCATAAGGGACCTGTGCGTTTTTTAATTTAACGTATCTAAACAATGACTTGCGCATCTGCAGCCGATTTTGTGGACGCTGAGCACGGGGCCGACGATCAAGAGGTCGCATTGGAGGGTTCTGAGATGGCATCGCACGTGGTAAAAGGTAGCGCTTTTACCATCTTGTGGCAGATAAGCATCATTTGCCGGCGGGAAGCGCGCGCGAGCCATCGTCTCAGTGCGCGCTGTCTGCTACTCACCGAACATCGCAGGCCCGAAGCAGTAACAAAAGTCTTCGTCGCGGAAGTGCTTGTTGCACACAAGACTCGTAGCGGATGGCTACTTGCCGGTTCTTAGCTTTACAACCCATGCTTCACGCTGTTTCTCGTCCCGCGGTTACCAGTGCAGGCTGACACTGGGCTCCTTTGCGTAAGTGCGGCACTGCGGCACCGAGCGGTAGAGCCCCATGTTCGTCGCCTTCGGAGGCAGCCACTCTATTACAATGGTTTCAATTGAGTAGAAAATGAGAGAAAACTTCCGAATTTGAACAGACAGCAGCGCATGTGGGACTTGAAACTCGTTTTCAAAGCACGCGGCAGTGCGCCACAAGCAGCCGACGCGGCCGCTGAGACCACGTGATCCTGCCAAGCACGTCACGCCGACGGTGGCGCCGGCGTTTCCAGTGGTGGGCCTCGAGGCCAATAGGTCTAGGCCTTGGTCTAGGTCTACGTGCAAGACCAGTAGGAGCTTGCATTCTGGCACTGACACGCAACGTGCCTTAGTCTAACATCGTAGACAAAAAAAAAAAACGATACATGCGGTCCAAATGAGAAATATACGGAAGCTCGAAACCTTCGCCATCGTTAATGCTCCTCAGACACTGCCTGTTCTGGCTAACAGCCACAATATGCGCGCTCATAAACAGATTTCAGCACATTGCACACGAACAAGCACAACGTCAAATTCCGTCGTCGTTGTATGAATCTCGCTTTGCGCTGAAGACGAGGTGTGATCCCATTTCTTTTCCTTTTTCCACCCACCTTAATGACGAGAAAAAGTTATGTTACATAGTTAATATGCGGTAGCGTAGAACTAAATATAATAATTGAACGCTATTCTGAACCTGCACGAAAATAATGCAGTCGCAGACAGCTATGTAACTTCACCAGACAGACTAGAGTATGTTCGTGACGTTTGTGTTTTTGGAAGTTATCATTTTCCCGTGTACGAATGTAATGACAGTTACAACGCATTAGCCCCACGCATTGTTTCAACTGCTACATACCGAGATTCCTGCTCGCAGCAGGAATCTCGTACGTGAAAATACGCAGCAGTAGTCTGCGTGAAAATATCTACAGTGATGTACATATGCTGCCTGTGTGCGCTACTCTCAATCAATGCGGACGACTTTCGCTTGAAATTGTTGAAGCTAACTCCTCAAAGAATAGATCCTTTCCAAGATCATGTGCCACATAATTAAGTAGCTTTGGGGCAAAAGTTGTCAAGTTTGAACAAAAGAGGCGACACTGCAATAAAAAAAAATTGCAGTGGCTTAGCTCGGCTATGCCAGGATATACGTAGAGTTAGCTAAGGTTCAGCTGATTATTCTTCGCTTTCCAGATTGTCTAGGATTATTAGCCTTCTTCTGTTCATTCTTCATACGCTGAACCACTAATTGCCAGGCAACTACTTCGGGATCCGATGAGATAAGCTTCTCGGCTCTTCTGCGCCGTTGAGCAGCATTTGCGCTCTCCTTCTCCATGGCGTTACTCACCTGCAAACGCCAGTCAGAGGAGCTATCAAGCGGCTCCAGCGCAGTGTCACACGGCGACTGCACAGCGAAGGCGAATAGCTGCGCGCGCGCAGTCGCCAGTGTGTCTGCCATGGCTACGGCGTCACTCTTCTCGAATGCGCAGACCAGCAGCGGCGAGTCGCGCGCGGCGGTGGCGGAGTCTGCGCGCGCGCCGGCGCCAGTGTGTCTACCGCGGCTACGACGCCACTCCTCTCGAACGCGCAGACCAGCAGCGGTGAGCCGCGCTCGGCGGTGGCGGAGAGTGCGTGAGATGCCGGCTCCGGTGAGCCAGCTGTGTGACATCACTGATCCTTGCGCATGCGCAGCACGGCTCATGAGGATCCACGCGAAATCGGCTCCGGCTAGGCAAGTGTAGCTAACGCTACAAAAGCGAGCTTAGTGGTACGTATACATGGAGGCAAGCATCAAATACCAAAGCTAAGACAGCGTGTACCCGGTGAATATATATTCTGTCATAACTTGCTATACCAGCACTTCAAGAGGCGCCCCTCCGGCAATATCATGTCGTCTTTTTTCCTGAGTTCTCAGTCATTCCACATGCCGACAAGATTTGTGACGGTTTCGAAAGGAAACAATCATGCCACGCTTTTTTTTTTCAAGTGGCAAAAGTACCATTTGTGTGTGAGAGAGAAAAAAAAACTACCGCAGCGGTGGCTACATGGTTGAGCGTCCGCTTCCAATGCGGGAGGTACCGGGTTCGATTCCCAGTGCCGACCGGGAACCCACCGGTTTTTCCAAAGGGGTAGAAGAGTACACCTAC
Source organism: Rhipicephalus sanguineus (assembly GCF_013339695.2). Taxonomy (NCBI): domain Eukaryota; kingdom Metazoa; phylum Arthropoda; class Arachnida; order Ixodida; family Ixodidae; genus Rhipicephalus; species Rhipicephalus sanguineus. Next base: position 103,779,806 of record NC_051179.1, on the reverse strand, counting down.
CTGGCGCTCGGTTGTTAATGGGTACTCATCTCGAAAGGTGGCCCCATAAGGTTCTGCAAAGACCCCTGGGCGCACCTTAACCCACCACAGCCTTGGTGAAATAGTTGAGCATCCGCCTCTGCTGTGGGAGGCAGAGAATTGCTGCCGCCGGGTACCTACCGGTAAAATAGGGACAAGCGCACTTCCGGCCTGGTGCTCGGCAGAACGAAGTTCAAAGTCGCTTGGGAGGGCACCCACCCTGTGGGAAATTGGCGGCATGGGACCGCCAGACCTAAAAATAAGGTCACCCTCTTTTTTTTTTTTTTACTTTTATATGTGCAATTATAAGCGATCTTCCTCGTAGGGTGGAGCCCTTAGTTCAGGGCCTCATTGGCTCGCACCACTCCACATGCAATTTGTGAAAGTTGTTCAGTAAAAAAAATTCTTAAACGAATTGGAAGTACTAGCATGTGAAAGCGGTAACATATAGCAAGCTGGCCACCCAACTTGCTGGCTGAAGTGCCGAGCAAGAAGCAAACAGCTTTAGCATGTGAAAGTAAAAAAAATTCAACAAAGTATTTCGACATTTAAGTACGTGACGATTTCAACAGACTGCTTATATTTGGATAATTACAAATGTACCTAAAGGAATAATAGGCTGACTTGTTCTCTGATTCATATTTTAATGTAAATAATTATGAAACAATTGTTATGTTCACCAATAGCTAATTTCTATTGGAATCGTGTAATCATGATTTGTGTAATTTTGCATTTCCGGATAGACAAGAATAATAAAAGAGCTCTGTGAACGCCAGTTTATATAGACCTTTAGAGCCCTACCTATGTGTGTATATATGCGTTAAAATATATTGCAGCTTCCCTTGAATTGTCAATACAAGACATAAGGACTGTAAGTAGAAGCCTAAGTTATAATAGAAGAGAAGCGTAATACGTACGTTACGTTTATTAGCGTCCTTGTCTAGGTGGTGGAGCGCTATAAGTTGCATTTCTGCGTTATTTTTTGTTGAGTTGAGAGCAGCATTGATAGCCATAGAGAAGTATCAGGCAACAAGACAGCATAATTGTTGCGTACGCCAATATTCCAGAAGGCAGTCATATTTTATTTTTTTTTTGCGCGAATACTACCATCTCCTACCTGATACTATGATACACGGGCTATGATACATGGGTTATGATACGCACGTGTTACTTTCAGCGTGATCGTGAGCGCAAGCGCGGGCACGTGGCGGCATCTTGCAGCGGCCATGGTAACTAGTAGCTCACAATGCTCAAATCAGCCAGTGGCCGCGGACTTGAGTACATATGGCGCACAAGTTTGGCTTATGGCATCATTTGTAGAGAGAAGAGGGAGCGATTTCTAGCTGACTTTGAGAAAAAATCGGCAGATCCCACGCACTGTGGGAATCGATGTAATGCGAAGCAGCCAGCAAAGAGCTGCATACATCGCCTTATTTGTCTTTGAGCCAAATGAAATCATTCATGCCATGGCATCTAGTCCACCATATATCTCATGTTTGCCATGCACGCATGCATGCACAATCTATAGTTTACACGATGCCAATGAAACGCATATTCTGGTGTATACAATGCATGACCTGCCGTTTGTGTCCATCACGCACTCATGTCATGCCATACCAATTTTGGTATATATCCAATTAACAAAGCGCACCATGACAGTGGCATGAAAATTACACCGTACATGACAAGCATAACATGATTCGCATGTTAAGACCTCTCATTTATGTTCGTCATACAGTCACATCGCGCAATACCAATTTTGGTGTATATCAAACGAGCGAAATGGCCGCGAGTGCACCATGAGTATAGCATGTAAATCATGCCATACATATCATGGTTTTTCACGTTACCACCTGTCACTAATGTTCATCATACAGTCACATCGCGCAATACCAATTTTGGTGCATATCAATCTAGCAAAACGGCCACGAGTGTGCCATGAGCATGGCATGTAAATCATGTCGTACATGTCATGCATGTCATGATTTTCATGTTAGCACCATTCATTTACGTTTGTGTTACAGTCACTTCGCGCAATACCAATTTTGGTGCATATCAAGCTAGTGAAACGGCCGCGAATGCACCATGAGCGCGGCATGTAAATCATGACAGAAATGACATGCATGTCATGGTTTTCATGTTACCACCTGTTATTCATGTTCGTCATACAGTCGCGTCGCACATTACCAATTTTGGTATATATCAAGCTAGGAAAACGGCCGCGAATGCATCATGAGCGTGGCATGTAAATCATGACATACATGACATGCATGTCATGGTTTTCATCTTACCAATTGTTATTCATGTTCTTCATACAGTCACTTCGCGCAATACCAATTTTGGTGTATATCAATCTCCTGAAACGGCCGCTAGCGCACCATGAGCGTGGCATGTAAATCAGGTCGTACATGACTTGCATGTCATGATTTTCATGTTACCACCTCTCACTTACGTTCGTCATACAGTCGCTGCGCGCAATACCAATTTTGGTATACATCAAGCTAGCGAAGCGGCCGCGAATGCATTATGAGCGTGGCATGTAAATCATGACATACATGACATGCATGTCATGGTTTTCATCTTACCAATTGTTATTCATGTTCTTCATACAGTCACTTCGCGCAATACCAATTTTGGTGTATATCAATCTACTGAAACTGCCGCTAGCGCACCTTGAGTGTGGCATGTGAATCGGGTCGTACATGACTTGCATGTCATGATTTTCATGTTACCACCTCTCACTTACGTTCGTCATACGGTCGTGTCGCGCAATACCAATTTTGGTGTATGTCATGCAAGCGAAACGGCCGCAAATGCACCATGAGCGTGGCATGTAAATCATGACATACATGTCATGGATGTCATGGTTTTCATGCTACCACGTGTCAGTTACGTTCGTCATACAGAGACGTCTCGTCATACCACTTTTCGTATATATTCCTTCATTTAAACAGCTGCGAGCGCCCAGAGACCATGTCATGTATATCATGCTGCACATGACATGCGCGTCATGATTTGCATGTTAGGACCTGTCATTACGTTCGTCATGAATTCTTGTCATGGCATACCAATTTTGATGTATATGAAATTAACGGAACGGCCGCAAGAGCCTAATGCCGTGGAATGTAAATCATGCTGTTCATGACATGCGTGTCATGATTTTCATGATATGACCTGTCATTTATGTTCATAATAAGGCCATGGTATGACACACCAATTTTGGTATACATCAGATTAACGAAACGGCCAGGAGAGCACAAAGTCGTAGGCGGCTAGATAGATAGATAGATAGATAGATAGATAGATAGATAGATAGATAGATAGATAGATAGATAGATAGATAGATAGATAGATAGATAGATAGATAGATAGATAGATAGATAGATAGATAGATAGATAGATACGCTCAAAGTCGCAGAAGTTCGCTAAGAAATGCTTCGCATTTAATAATTGTAAATTCCAGGCCGCGTGCAGCGCTATAATTTTTCGCCCGCGTGTTCTCGGGAGACTCGACTACCGATCGGCAGCGCTTTCTGAAAATGCTAGAAGAGCGTTGCAAGGCCCCTTTAAAATCATCAGTCTATTTGGAGCTGCATATGTGCGAACTTGAGGCGGTGCCACACGTGTTCGCCAAATGTTCCACTATACAGGTACCAGCAGTTGCCAACTGCTGTAACTATGTGCGTGCGAGTTTCCTCTGTTCGTTTTAGTGCGACGGAATTTTAACCTGCTATTCGCTGTGAGATCGGGCTGCAGGTGGTAGCACCGTCTGTTCGTTAATTTGGGTATAGGCGTTCGACGACACGTAGAGCACGTATCCAAAAGTACACAGTGGCGCGCCTCCGTGAGCGTTTTGAGCCGACTGTCGGCGAATAAGACGTGTTCTTTGCAGCCTACTGGTGATATATAGAGGCTCCCCATCGCCACATTAATGCTCAAAGCCCGCCTAACATTCCTATTACGTGTTAGAGAAGTGCAATGTGCCAGTGAATGGGGTGCTGGCCCTCGGCGACAGTCGTGTGTTTTCACTCTATGCTCGATGTCCTTTCGTTGTTTTCTCGCTTTCTTCCTCCGCCACGCGCGCTTGCCCCTCGGTCAGAGCTCGTGCACATATAGGGCTGGCCCGTGCACTGCGGCTGGCTTCGCTTGTCGTAAAGGGGCTGTCGGCGTTTCGCTTGGTTCGCGACGTCTGCAATGCACAGAGTGGTGTGCGTAGCACTCGAGCGCTGTCAGTGTTTTGCTTGGATCGCGACGCCTGCAATGCGTAGAGTGGCGTGCGCAGAACTTGAGCGCTGGCAGTTTCTGTGGCAATATGTAACGAATGTTACATTGCTGCAACTGCGGATAGCCAAAACATCAAACACAGTTCGCGTTGCCGGAACACGAAGATGGTCTTAGAATTTGCATTAGGCAGTATTTCAATCGTCTGTGAGTTTTTGTTAACTCTGTAACATGCCGCGGAATGATGACCTTAGCCAAGCTTAGCGTCCAATCAGTGGCGCTCTTCGGGCTGTCACGCCGCTTGCTCTGATTACGATCTCATCGTGCGTATGGAACGGCCTAGGTGAACAACTGCGCGTTACCAGAGCCAATCTCGGAGGCCACGTCATGAAACTAACGAGCTCCGACAGCAGTTTCAGCTTTCGCAGTCCGCGGTGCAGCGGGAAGCAGAACGTCTTCCCGTGTTCACGGTCTCAAGCTACGAACTTGGCCTCTCGCGTTCCTGAACCGCTGTGTGGTATATGAATGAGCGCAGGCGTAGGTTTTCCTATTACTGGGGAGCGCACACCTTAACGTTTCTCTCCTCAAATGACGACGCTTTCAATGAGTGCTTATCGAGTACCTGTGTTATGTGCTTGCTGATGCCATCTTTAAACGAGATTCAGCATATGCTGTGTCCAGAGGTATGTTAACTATTTCAGCTACCACAAGGGTTAAACCATGACCTTTGGCGTTAGCCGTCGGGATTGAGATGTGCCAGTCGATGTACACGTGAGTACATGCTCCGTCAAACGGTGCTGTAGCTGCCAAACACCAATATACATTGCGCAAGTTCTCATACAACAATGTACAATGAACAATCAACTATACTTCTGTGAAGACATGGTTCACCTTCGTTGTATACCTATTCGTATGACGGAGGGATAACCATGTATTTGTAACGCCGGCCTTACTCCGGCTTGAACAGGTCCGCTTTGAGATGTTTGACGATATAGAGTGCTGTCTACGCTACTGTTGGAGAGCGTGCGTCCTGCCGAACGCTCTTTTTCGCCGGTGAGATCGCTAGTTCTTTCTCCCACCGCCGCAGCGCTGAACAACGGTAAAGGAAAACTGCTCGCACAGGCAGGCAGCTGGCTGCGCGCATTCGTTTTAGGGGTCAGTATAGTCGCCTCGCCTTGGCCTGTGATTGCATATCGGCTATTTATGTGCAAGACACGCCAGATGACACACCAGTATGCTTTTCTTTGAGGGCATTGCTACTTTACGTGAGCAGGCTATGCTCCCGTGAAGACCCTTACAAGCGTGTGGCACAGCGCCGTTGCAAAAAAATGGATGGATAAATGAATGCAAAACTTTATTGAACAATCGTTTTTTTCTTCTGCTGGGAAAAAAAGTGGCCCACTGCTGTTCGTTGCTGTTCTCAGCCGTTTGAATGGTCTATATTTTGTTATCTGCGTAGACGACTTGCTCATTGCGGGGGCTTTTTTAGAGATGCGTGATTACTTTCTGCTCTTCAAAATAAACTAGTGCGACATGGAATATCTGCCACGTATATGATTGCTAAATCTGGTACACTGCTACTTTGCATTGCACTAATAAATGCCATTTTTAAATGACGCCTGATTCAAACATGAGTTGCCACCATTGAACAACATTGCTCAAAAAGAGTAAATGCAAACGTCTTGCCTACATATTGTTCCAAACTGAAAAGCTGAGCGAGTTGACGCGTACTCTCGTCTTCAATAAACGGCGCAGATGAAGCACGAACACAAGAAATGACGGAAAGACACAGAGCGCTCCACACCGAACTGAAAGTCTATTGGGTTTTAACTCTCGCGTTTTAACGAGGCATACCATGGCAGGGCTGTGTAGGCCATCGTCCAGTCCAAAGAATCCTTCCGCGTTCGCCGTCGTTCCACTGACCACGCTTTCTTTTCCAGCAACTTCCGCACGCAAGTAATTCACAACTTCTGTTCTTGAGCTTTAGCACTCGTCTGTGCGATATGGAAGGAGCCGGCGAAATAGGAACAAGTGGTCTACATTTCAATGAGGGAGCGGGTAACTTCTGCGCTGGATAATACGAATACATGGTCAGCACGGCTGTCGGTCGCAGCACCTTGCGCTCTACCTTGAAGTCGTCCTGCTTAAAGTGAACGAAGTGAATATCCGACTTCTTCGCAGTTACTGATCTGCACCGCGCCACACACCACGTCTCGGGCATCGCGGTTATCGTGAAATGTCCGATCACATTAAGCAATCACCGAAAGAGCCAACGAAACAAGAAGCCACCCCTTTTCTACCTCGTAAGCAAGCGTATGGCTGTCCCTTGGGCTGTCCCTTTCCAGCAAGAGCGTTTGCTTGCGCTCGCCCAAGCCAACGGCCCGAGCGTTCGCTTACTAGCGGCCGTGGTTTACTAAAGTCTATGGTTTACCGATGTGCAGCGCCCCCGTTGTAGCGTCTCAATACTCTGGATGTCACGCGTTCCCCCATTGAGAGCGCAAATGCTGCTAAGTGGCGGAGAAAAGTGGAGAAGCTTGACAACCAAGAAATCTAAGAATAATCAGCTGAACCTCAGCTAACGCTACGTATATCCTGGCATAGCCGAGCTAAGCCACCGCAAATTTTTGAGGTGCGAAGCAGCTTTTGCTCAGGGCTGTGTCCGTCCATTGGCGACCGTCCGCTTTCTACCACCTAGCATAGGGAACCCAAGCTCAAGTTTACGGCGCGACGACAGCGCCGCGCTGCGGCTCTGGAGAGAAGCTCTGGCGCAACTGCGTGCAAGCGCATCCGACTCAACGTGTTTGTCGGAAGCGGGAACACGCGCGCGCACGCGTTTCCCAGTCGGTGCGGGGAACTGGGGCGCCGTGTCAACAGCTTGGTGCGCTGAACCGAGAGGCTTGCTGTGCAAAGCTGCATTTCCACGGTGGCAGAAGCGACCCCGCGGAAGCGCAAGCGAGATCCGAAGTATTGCTGTGTCGTGGCCTGCCACAACAGTGCAGATAACACCAACGCACGCGATTCACGTACAAAACTGTATCGGTTCTCGGGCATGTCGCACGAGAAATAAAGGTGGCAAACATGGATAGCTGACAACGCTGTCTCGCCTTCTATTTTGGCTGTCTGAGTTCATCGCTTTCGTTCGTTCCGACTACCTAAATCGGTAAGTAACGCGGCGCATGCACGCAGCGACTACAGTAATGATTACTCGCTATCTTCTCGCATTGTGAAAGTCCAGTTACGGTTGTAGGTGAAACAACTTTGTGTTTTGATTCCCCGTGTTCGTGAGACCTACCCGTCGTTGTTGAACGTTCACACTCGCGTGATACCGTTAGCGTTGCGCAGTTGGTTGAATTCAACTGAACTCGGCGCATTGTCAGAAGTTCGGCGCCTGTAATTCACGCGTCGGGAAGGCTGCTTTATCACGCCTGAACGGACGTCTGTCCATTTCAGCAAGCTTTGACATCGCTCTACAGGTTTGCTTTGTTTTTGTCACTTCATTAGGGTGATATTTAGGCTGCTAAATATAACTGGCACTTAATACATGGTTCGCAACTGCAACCTTGAAGTTGCCTACTTTTGACTGTGCGATTTTCTAGCCGCGTTCGCGCAGCAGGTTATATACGCCTGTCAAGTCGATATCCTCATAAAAAGAGAGTGCTAGCATGACGCGAGAGCCGAAAAAACGAGGCGAGCAGTTCATCTTGCTTCACAATTGTTCAATCTCAGCTAGCTGCCTCGCGTCTTAATCGGCAGATGATTCTCAGCGGCACGGGGGACTTGGCTCTAACCATCTCAGGAAACAGTGCCATGGCCGTATAATTTCTTTTTTTTCGCACGCCGCAAACGTTTGTTCGCGAAAGTACGCGGCTGCTACTGAAAGCATGCCATATCAAAACATGAATTATATGATTCGTAGTCCACACCGCAGAACATCGATAGCGTGCACAGCTTCAATTCGGAGTGCATGTGGACCATTACGCATCTCTAGCATGACAGAATTAGACTTATCTCGAGGTATACGTCCTAACGCTGTAATCGCGACTTGGGAAATGCATTTCGCTTTCAGTCGGGCGTCGTTGTCGTCGATCGTCTTCTCTTCACCGTAAAAGTGATAGACGAGCATTTCTCCTTTTATCAAGGTCGCTTTTCGGAAGTGCCAGTCAAGCTTGAAGATCCTTTTGAAGCCACACTGCAAGCGGTACATTGTGAGGCGCCGCAAGTGCACCGCCAGAGTTTGGTACGTGCACGGAGGGAGCGGCAGCGCATTGGAGAGAAGGGAAAACACGCGTTGCCTGCACGCAGTTTGTATTTTTATGCCAGAGATGGCGCTGCCTATCAAGAGCTGCAGCGCCACTAAGCGATGCTTGGGGAGCCTATAGCCACCTCTAACATATTGAGCGCGCGTTCGCGCCAAGGAGAAGTCTTCTTTCTCTTACTCTTCGACCGCCTTGATGATGATACGCGCAGAGTACTTTAGGGGCCCGAGCTGCAGTATGCTGTCCTAGCTTGGCGTAACGCAGGCAAAACCATGTTCCCTGGCACGCACTAGCACGTTCGGGCCTGTGTAAGGGGCTGTGTAAGGCGCTGTGGCCTCTGCCCCTTACACTCTCTCAGCAATGATGTGATGACGCCGGGGAACGAGATTCTGCAGACGCGCGATGAACCAACGCGTTGTATCCTATTCAGAACGCCCTGGCACGCGCTAGCGCGTTCGGGCCTGTGTAAGGGGCTGGGTAAGGCGCTGTGGCCTCTCCCCCTTAACTCTCAGGAATCACGTGATGGCGTCGGGGAACGAGATTCTGCAGAAGCGCGATGAACCCGCGTGGCGTGCTCCAACAAGACTTCGGGACGAGTAAAAGCAACAGCAACTACAGTGAATTCATGGTGCACTCCCCTTCCAAGGACGCGTTAACATCGGGCACGGTGCCCGTGATGAACGGAACTTTCTGCTTCGCATTCCCACATGGTTCCCTTTAGTGGGAGATGGTGTAATTTTTTTCATTTAGCGGCCGTGGCTAAGCCATCCCCAACTTCGCATACGCGCTCGTCAATAAAATTTTCGGTCCAGGCGTCAATGAAGTCAGATATTATGGATACACCAAGCTTAAATTATCCCGAATAGCCTCTGATCTAGATCTGGCTATGTTGCAGATTTCGGTTGCTTATCCAGTTAATTTCACTTGTAACCTAGACAATAAGAAGTACCGCTCAACAAAAATTAAGTTCCCATTTTACCTCTTAAGCAAACAACTGCAATATAAGAAAAACCTTGCAATGGTGCTGTTTAAATACTTGCCAAGAATTCCTGAACAAGCAATGGGCGAGTTCAACCTAAAGAAGCCCCGATAGCAGTAGCAATGAATGAATGAATGAATGAATGAATGAATGAATGAGAAATCTACGCAGAATATTCTTTGAGAGTTGTCTAAGTGTTGCGCAAGCGTAGTGTTGTATTGCAGTCTGCTGCTTTCCCTAGAACGCGGTTTTCGGGCAGCATCAGCATGGCGTCCTTCATCTTTCCAACATTTGCCAGCGTCTGCAAAAGCTCCACAGCAGCCGCATGCCGCGACTACCGAAACACGAGCTTGCCATAAAATTTTCGCAAAATATACCTTTTTATGATGTGTACAATTCTCCATGTCGACTTTAGATTTTGTCCGCGAGAGGGCTTTTGAACGCGTGAGCATTTATATTGTTTCAAAAAGGAAGGAACCTTCCCTTTCTAAACAATGCACCCTATAGTCCCTAAGCGTGTGCTATTAAGCACTTCTATGCCGATTCAACAAGAAATTTTTCCGTACGTTCCTTTGCCCCGTATGACGATCATAGCTAGAAAGAAGTAAATGTAAAAAAAAATCACAGCATATCCACGGAGTGAATGATGATGAGTGGGCGAAGCTGCGGAGGTTCATCGGTAAACCGTGAATCTTCCGTGAATTCTACCCAGTACATCATCACCGACGTGAGATCGGGCGCGTTTATACTAAAGGTTCGATGAGTTATGACGACTTGCAGCGCACTTTAATTTTACATGTACGCTGTGAATTTTCATTGTTTAGAAAACCATTGCTTAGAAAACATCTGGCGTCTTTCGTTAAGCAGCTGGCGTCTTTTCGTTTTGCTTTAGAAACATCAGGCGTTCTTTCGTTTTGCTTTTAGAAAACATCTGGCGTCTTTTGTTGGTTTATTTCATCAATCAACGGCGTTTTGAACAAAATTTTTATTGTTTAATCACGCACAGGAGAAATCTCACCAGGCACTACCTTGGAGGTAAAGAATGGCTGCTAATGGGAATGAGAGACAGAAGAAGTCGGCTTTTAGCTAACGCTGCGAATTTTTTATTGTTCAACAACGCACAGGAAAAATCTCCCACCGGCACCACCTTGCAGGTCAAAGCGTAAGACTGGTTACATACTACGCTACGAGGGACGAACGGGTGCCGCTATAAGGAGCTTCGCCCCTAAAAACACTCGCTTTGAACCCAGGCTTTGAGTCTCATTACATGCACTCAATAGATGTCATTTTATTCCAGCATTCATTGTTCCACTAAACTCCAGCAACAGTCCTTGGTCGACTGTTTTTCACCACTTCAACTCTACATCTTCCCGTGAACTTTGTGTACTCTTTATCACCAATTGCATTTATGAATGAACAAAGTACATCTGATTTATCAAAGCATTATGCAATCCTGTTTTTCATCTTTGTTCCACTTGCACACAAATAAATAGGCCCTGGTCACTATTTACTTGTGTCTAAAACTAATCCGTACAAGCAGTATAACTGTGGTGGAACCGTATAACTGCGGCGAGTGGACCTTTTAACGCGATAGCGTCGCCATGCCTGTCGCGGAGTTCCCCGTAGGCTGGTAGACAGAATGAGGACAACTTTTTGTCGGTGCATTTGCATGCGGAATGGTAGCTTCGCACAAAGCAAGTGCTGGCATCGATGCAGTGGTGAATTACTAAACAATATGGATGTCGCCACGTCAGAGACGTAATAAACTGAAACAAAAAATTGAATGACACTTCGTAAATTCCAAAGTGTGTTCGGCGAAAGCCTGTGGCCATTCGACTGACTATGCCATGGTAACGGGGAATCCACATTATTGGGACGCTGCTCCGAACCGCTTGCCGTGGAATCATCACCAGGCCGCTTGGGAGCCATGCGACTAACTCGGCTGCTGCAACGAGACGTCTGACGAAGGAGCGTTGCCATAGAGTAATATAAAAAAGGTTAAGAGAGGACACTCCCGTAGGCCCCTGCGGCTGATTTGGGTTCGCAGCGCACCAAACGGAAGTGGGGAATCCTAACAGCCGCCTCAGAGATCAGAAATCGCAAAAACAAAACGCCAGGCCTGCGCAGAAAGCGCAGCACAGTCACAGCGAAAGCTGGAAGAGCGGCATTTCTAGAGCCCGTTATAAACTCTCTTGTGGCTGCTAATACAAGTACATTAGCAACGTACCCACTACGCCACAAATCATAATTTTTGGGAATTTGGGAAGCACCCACCATCACATTATTCGTTATTCTGCGGAGAAGCGAGGTACCATCTGTGAGGCATTATGTACACTATGTTATTGCGGTGGTTGATGAAAATGAAAAATTATGGCGGAGCCCTTTGCAATGGGTTGGAAGCTTTAAACGACCCACTAATTACGTAATTCATATTGTGTGACGCCCGGTCGTCAGTTAACTGTCCCACCACACTTTATGATATACGTAACCGGAGAAACGGAGAGCGAGAGAGAGAAGGGATTAACATTATTGAGAGCTTGAGGAAATGGATCATGGGAGCCTTATGGGCTTCCTTGGAAACCAATAGAAGTGCACTTGCCAGGAACCCACTGCGCTATAAATCATCATAATTTTTGTGAAGTAGGGAAGCAGCCACTATGCAATTTTTCGTCATTCTGCGGAGAACCGTGGTACTCGCTAAACACCTGTAAGGCATTATGTGCAGTTTGTTGATGCTGTGGCTGATGACGATGAAGAATTATCGTAGAGGCCTTTGTAATGGGTTGGAAGCACTGAACAACCCACTCGTTGCGCAATTTGCATTGTTTGACGCCCGGTTACAGAATTCGCGTTTGCGTGACGCCTGGTTGTTATTTTACTCTTCTACCACACTACATTACATATGTTAATGTGGTTCCTTCCAAACATGAAGCCTGTATAGCGTCCTCTTGCAACGCAGTTTGAAGCACCGGAATGGTAGAACACTGGGCTCCCACGCAGAGGGCCCAGGTTCGAACCTTGTTCCATCCTGGAATTTTTTTCTTATTTCCTTTTTTTTTCTTATTTCGTGCGATAGTGGTTACGGACACCGGCGGCGGACAACTACGGCGCCAAAAACGGCCGTTAAAATGATTTCATAACAGCTTTCGCTGTAAAATTAAAAATGCCAATCTCAGCTATAGGTAAAATTACACGGCCCCCGAGACCACTTCTGTTCGTGTGATTGTCTCGGAGGTCATGTATATATATATATATATATATATATATATATATTTTTTTTAACGCGTTACTTGCATGTATAAGTAGATTCGTGTAAGCCACACCGCCAGAGCGGCGACCACACAATATCATTGTTTATGCAGACATGACAATCGTTGGGAGAGACGAAACATTTTATTTCACGTCACATTCTCAGTAAGCACATACAAAAGATGGGTGCACTGCATCCATGTTGAGAAATTGCACAGTAGGAATAAATAGGCGATATTTAGATATTGCTGCGAACACAAAACGACGATTGCGAGCGCGCAAATGCTAGTGGAGGGTGCGGACTGCGGCCTTCGAGATATTCGATTAGTTGTCGAAGCTCGGAATCGTTCTTCTGCTGGGTAGCAGTCTATGCACTGCGACCACCAGGAAGATCCCGACTCCAACAGCGACGCCTTGGAAGAACCAGCTGACCTTCGGCGTAGTCGGCGGCAATTAGGCCTACCACCCCAATTCGGCCCTCTTCCAGAACGCTCTAGAAACATGGCAAGCGCGACAACGGCAAGCCAGACGGAACAGACCACGGGTTCGTCTGCTCCATGGCCTTTCAACGCTCTGCGAACCCCAAAACCCTTCCATGGGGACGCATACGAAGACGTTGAAGACTGGCTGGACCAATACGATCGAGTCGCCGTCGCCAACGAATGGGACGAGCATCGGAAGCTCCGGTATGTTTACTTCTATCTGGAGGATTCGGCGCGCATTTGGTTTGAGAACCATGAAGCTGCTTTGACAACCTGGCCGGAGTTTTGTACTCAGCTGCGGAACACGTATGGAAGTCCCGACCGGAAAGAACAAGCAGAACGTCTCCTCAATTCCAGGAATCAAAGACCAAACGAAAGTGTTGCCATGTTCGTTGAGGAGATGTCTCGGCTGTTCCGGCGAGCTGATCCCGCAATGGCGGAAGACAAGAAGGTACGCTTCCTGATGCGGGGCGTAAAAGAGCAGCTGTTTGCAGGACTTGTGCGCAACCCACCAGCTACTGTGGCGGAATTCCTCCGTGAAGCCACAACGATGGAGCGAATGCTAAGACAGCGGTCTTCGCAGTATGAGCGGCCGAACAACCTTTCATGTCTGTCATCGGCTTTGGCAACACCGGACGTCGCGACCATCAGGGACCTCGCGGAGCTAGTGCGCAGCATCGTACGCGAGGAGCTGCAAAAGTTTCGCACAGTGTCTCCCCAGCCCCAAGTGGCTGCTCTAACGGACGTAGTCCGCGAAGAGGTACGGCAGCTGGTACAACCGTTGGTGGCGCCTCCAGCCGAAGCTCCTCTCCTAACGTACGCGGAAGCTTTGCGCACTCCTGCGCCGGCTGTCAGTTATTCCCCCCGACCGTCTACCTTGCAGACGCCGCAGTACTTCTCGGGCCCGCCGCATGACCAGAACCCGCGACCTAATGTGCGGAAATCTAGTGTGTGGCGCGCCCCCGACAATCGGCCCCTTTGCTACCATTGTGGTGAGCCAGGACACTTGTACCGTGAGTGTTCGTACCGACACATGGGCCTCCCTGGCTTTCGGCCAGATGCTCGTCGACCCCGTGATGGTGAACGGCCCCGAGCTATTGCCGAGTACTTGGCAAGCCTTCAGTCGTCAGGTCTTCAGCGACGCCAATCCCGCTCTCCGTCTCCTCGACGTTCTACATCCCCGGGTCAACACTCCACCTTCGCCGACGTTGTTGCGGGACGATCGCCTAGGTCCCCTAGCCCACGCCGGGGAAACTAGGAGCAGCGGCCTCCGGGGGTGGGACCGCTGCTGCACGATCGTTAAAACATCCTCCTCCGACTCGTCCGCCGACATCCGACGATACCTTCTCGCCGACACCCCCCATCGACGACAAACGCGTTTCTGCTGACATTTCCATTCTTGTCGACAACCATCCGGTAACTGCTCTGGTCGACACTGGCGCCGATTATTCTGTTATCAGCGCTGAACTCGTTGCTGAACTAAGGAAGGTTACGACTCCTTGGGGGCATGGACCAAACCTCCGGACAGCAGGAGGTCACCTCTTGACACCGATCGGGAGATGCACCGCCAGGCTGCAAATCCGTGAGTCGACATTCATCGCTTCTTTCATCGTGTTGCGCGAATGTTCCCGGAAAGTTATCCTTGGCATGGATTTTCTCCGCGAGCACGGAGCTGTTATTGATCTTCGAGACTTACTCATAACGTTTGCGGACGGCCATGTCCCGAAACCAAGGGATACGAATGTGCAGAGAACAGCGCTTCGCATTGTCGACGACGCCGTCACACTTCCGCCGCGAACCAGTATGTTCGTGACTGTACAGAGCGACACAGATCATGGCAGTAGCGGTATCGCCGAAGCAAACCTGTCGGTGCTCTTGGCTCGGCAAATCTGCGTTGCCCGCGGCATAATCCAAATCCAACGTGGGATGACTGAGCTCTTGCTTACGAATTTCAGCGGCGAATACCAACATTTGGCCAAGCGGACGGCCGTCGCTCACTTCGAAGCAATTGACGATGAAGCATGTTCAACGATTGCTCCGATTTCCGCAGCCGTCAAAGGTGACACCTCGGTGGCCAATACAGTCGATGTCAATCCGAAGCTGTCATGCGCGCAGAAGGAGCAAATCCGCTGTATGCTACACATGTTTAGTGACTGTTTCGCATCTACATCCAAAATAAAGCAAACCCCGACTGTGAAGCACCGCATTATAACGGACCCTGCTGAACGACCAGTACGCCAGCACGCCTACCGAGTGTCACAAAAGGAACAAGAGGTTATACGTTCTCAGGTGAAGCAGATGCTCGACGACGACGTAATCCAACCCTCGACCAGTCCATGGGCGTCCCCGGTCGTACTGGTAAAGAAAAAGGACGGCACTCTTCGATTTTGCGTCGATTACCGGAAGCTCAACAAAGTGACGAAGAAAGACGTTTACCCTCTTCCACGCATCGACGACTCACTGGATCGCCTTCGACATGCACGATATTTCTCCTCCATGGATTTACGAAGCGGCTACTGGCAGATCGAAGTCGATGAACGCGACCGCGAAAAGACAGCCTTCATAACTCCTGATGGTCTGTACGAATTTAAAGTGCTGCCATTCGGCCTGTGTTCTGCTCCCGCTACATTCCAAAGAATGATGGATACAGTATTGTCAGGTCTTAAGTGGGAATCATGCCTTGTTTACTTAGACGACGTCGTTATCTTTTCACAAACGTTTGAGCAGCACTTGCAGCGGCTCCGATCTGTCTTTGTCGCAATTCGTACGGCAGGCCTATCACTGAAACCAGAGAAATGCCATTTTGGTTACGACGAACTAAAGTTCCTCGGCCACCTTGTTAGTCACGATGGTATTCGGCCGGACCCAGAAAAGACATTGGCTGTCGCTGCATTCCCACCACCTGCCAACAAACGTGACGTGCGTCGATTTTTAGGCCTCTGCGCATACTACCGACGTTTTGTGCAAAATTTTTCAAACATAGCCGAACCTCTGACCCGTCTGACAAAAGAAGATGTTCCCTTTGTGTGGGGCCCTGAGCAAACACGCGCCTTCGCCGAACTTCAGCAGCGCCTTCAGACTCAGCCCTTACTCGGACACTTCGATGAAGATGCCGACACTGAACTGCACACAGATGCCAGTAACATCGGCCTTGGTGCAGTCCTCGTCCAGTGGCAAGACGGCGTTGAACGTGCTATTGCTTATGCTAGCAGGATTTTATCATCAGCGGAGGCGAATTACTCAACCACGGAAAAGGAATGTCTAGCTGTTGTCTGGGCAATAGCAAAGTTCCGACCGTACCTGTATGGCCGCCCGTTCAGAGTTGTTACAGATCACCATGCCCTCTGCTGGCTGGCCAATCTCAAAGACCCGACAGGACGTCTGGCCAGGTGGAGCTTACGCCTTCAAGAATTCGACTTGACAATCGTTTACAAGTCTGGACGGAAGCACACCGACGCGGATTGCCTTTCACGCGCTCCCCTTACAACGACGTCAAGTGATGACGACATCGACGGTCGTTTTCTTTGCGCTATCAGTGCATCTGACTTGGCTCAACAGCAGAAGAACGATTCCGAGCTTCGACAACTAATCGAATATCTCGAAGGCCGCAGTCCGCACCCTCCACTAGCATTTGCGCGCTCGCAATCGTCGTTTTGTGTTCGCAGCAATATCCTTTATAAAAAGAACTTCAACCCTTACGCGACTCAACACCTGCTCGTCGTTCCATCAGCGCTACGAGCGGACGTCTTATCTGCTTGCCACGATGAGCCTTCGTCCGGCCACTTGGGATTCACGCGTACCTTGGCTCGGATTCGCCAACACTACTACTGGCCTAAGCTCACGCAGGATGTGAAGCATTATGTAAAAACGTGTCGCGAATGTCAGCGCCGTAAAGCACCACCTCTGCGCCCAGCCGGTTTTCTCAAGCCTGTTGCTACTCCAACACAACCGTTCCATCAAATTGGCATGGACCTGCTTGGACCTTTCCCCAAGTCTCACGAGGGAAACCACTGGATTGTAGTCGCCACTGATTACATGACGCGATACTGCGAAACTAAAGCATTACAACGAGGCACTGCCAGTGAGATTGCTCACTTCTTCATGAAGAACATCGTTCTCCGCCATGGAGCACCAGCAGTAGTAATAACCGATCGTGGAACAGCTTTCACCGCACAGATGATGCAAGACGTCCTGCAGCTTAGTGGAACAACTCATCGGAAAACTACCGCATACCACCCACAAAGCAACGGCCCTACAGAGAGACTCAACAAAACGATCGCGGACATGCTATCCATGTACGTTGACCGAGACCACAAAAACTGGGATGATGTCCTGCCCTACATCACGTTTGCTTACAACACCGCTGTTCAAGAAACTACTGGGTTCACACCGTTCCGGTTGCTTCACGGCAGGGAGGCCACAACAATGCTCGATGCCATGCTCCTACCCGACAGGTACGACATTAGTGTCGATACGAACGAATTCATCCGACTCGCGGACGCAGCTCGCAAGCTCGCATTTGAGCGGATCAATAACCAGCAACGCATCGACTCCCAGCGGTACAATGCTCGTCATCGCGAAGTTATTTACCAACCGGGTGATCAAGTATGGCTGTGGATCCCCATTCGCCAACGGGGCCGGTCGGAAAAGTTATTGCACCGCTACTTTGGCCCCTATAGAGTTCTCCGTCGCATCAGCGAAGTGAACTACGAAGTTGTTCTTGAAGAGACAGCTCATCGATCCCGTCGTTCCAAGCAGACAGACATCGTCCATGTTTCAAGGATGAAACCATTTTATCAACGTTGACTATTCGTCAAACTCTCTTGTGTAACCTTGTGAGCACTTCGCTACCGTTACGTCGTGTGTCCTGGTGATTGTGTGTGTGTGTGTGTGTGTGTGTGTGTGTGTGTGTGTGTGTGTGTGTGTGTGTGTGTGTGTGTGTGTTTTGTTTCTCGTAATCTTGATGTGGCATCGAGACGATGCTCTCCGAAAGGGGGGGCAATATATATATATATATATATATATATATATATATATATATATATATATATATATATATATATATATATATATATATATATATATATATATTTTTTTTTAACGCGTTACTTGCATGTATAAGTAGATTCGTGTAAGCCACACCGCCAGAGCGGCGACCACACAATGTCATTGTTTATGCAGACATGACAATCGTTGGGAGAGACGAAACATTTTATTTCACGTCACATTCTCAGTAAGCACATACAAAAGATGGGTGCACTGCATCCATGTTGAGAAATTGCACAGTAGGAATAAATAGGCGATATTTAGAAAATTCCCACAATACAATAAAAGTGCAGAAGACAGCATTAGCATCACAGAGGAAAGGGGATTTCAGAGTGAAAAGGGGACGATTTTTCATAGTGAAAAGGGGCCACTCGATTTAAGCGAATAAGAATATGTATGACCAACACTAACTAGCTGAACGGCAAAATAGTGCGAAAGATACGGACATACTTTGATAGTTAGCTAATGACAACCACAACTTCAAAATTACATCTTTGAAAGGTGCAAAGGGCTACCTGTCGTCTCCCGGAATCCTGAACCACTTATTACCACGCTCTCTCCCCATCCTGCCGTTGTTGTTGCACCACGCAGCGCAGCAGTAGCTGCCGTAGTACTTTACTCCGGACGGCATGACCTGGAAAAAGAAAAAAAAAGTTGACCGTATTTTCTCTGGCCTTCACACAAATTGTCTCCGACGCACTTCTCAGCGCCCTTTCGCGAAAAACATTCCCAAGCAGTTGCCGCAGTGAAAACAAAGCAACCTTCGGTGCATGAACTACTGAGGCAGTATTTAACGAGAATATTACGTCGTAGCCACGGCCAACGAACACTGCTCTCATTTCTCAAGTTCTCTCTACTTGGGCTCTTAACATAGGCGTCAAGCAAACTTCGAATACCACAAATAACGATTCTAAGTATAACTGCACTTTTTCACACATTTGCGCACCCATGCAGTGAATTAGAACTGCGTGTAACGGCATTGTATGCACAAAGAAAACCGTACGACGCAAGCGGCGACTCATTCTTGGCGCCAAGAAACGATTTCGTCGCTAACGTGCTGCGCAGCATTTCAAGTTGCTATTTCTTAATGCAAAGCAATTCACGAGCATCATACGCGAAGCGTGAAGCACAATGAAGCTTTCGGCGCTAAAACACAAAGTGCGTCAAATGTCAACTTAAAGCTGTAGAGACAAATACATTGCAAAGTAATGAAGGGAAAAAAGAACCTAATGAAGGCGTTCTTACCAAGACCCCGCCAAGCACAGTGACTTCCCGGCAGACGATCCCAGCGAATTCCACGGAGCGGGTAGAGCCAATTTTATATGCGTCGCCGCGCATGGCACGTCGTCTTTCCATGCCGGCAATCCTGACCATATATGGTCATGACAGCTACCAATCGATGATTTCGAACTGTCCAATCGCAGACGATAAAGACGGATTTAGAGCCGCACTGCAAGCCAGCGGAAGCCACTGCCGCAGCCACATAGTCCGACAAAGACAAGTAGATGTATCGTGAACCAGAAAAGGTACTGCAGTAGATAACTAGTACGCGCGTTCTCTTGGAAACAGGAAGTGCCGTGCTGCCGTCTAACGGCTGGCGGGAAGCTGCGTAGCTCCGCCGCTTATAGGCTCGTGTGTCCACTCTTGTCATTTTCTGTTACTCTATGGCGTTGCCGCGCTCGCTGCTGTGTCATCACGTGATTGCCGAGAGAGAGAGAGTAGGGGGCACGGACGGACGCCGCCGCTGCATAGCAACTGTTGCCATGCACCGCTGCGCCATCACGTGATTGCTGAGAGAGTGTAAGGGGGGAGGCCACAGCTGGCACCGTTCCAGGGAACGGACGGACGGACGCCGCGAATACAAGCACGCCGCGCCAACACTTCCCTAAAGGCAATCACCCCTCCGGCGGCCAGATGTGCACTCCTCGATGGATTTATACTATGAGCGTCCCCTCTACAACGTAAATGAAGCTTACTATAGCGTATTTATGGTTATACCTTCTTTCGCGTAACGCTTATAGCGTCCTCTTCTAAGGGCGCCTCGAGGCCAGCGTTGCTTCGTACAGGATGGTGACAGCACCCACTGTTTGGTCCAATATGGCAGCATCACACATCACACTGCCCAGTGCGACTCTGCACCAGCTGAAGTGCAGCGTCAATTGCCTGCAACCCAGCATCATCCGTTGGGACATCAGGAGGAACATCACGGGTATTCCTCCTCACCTCCAGTAAGTGCAAAGAATCCCAACACGGGGGAGGGAAGTGATGGGAATGGGTCTTGAGTGTCGCCTCACGGCAGCCGCGATCCGCCAAGTTCTTCTGTCTGGGAGAGATGGCGAGGGGTCTTCGAAGCCGGCTCCCGACAGCCACAACACGCAAAGTCTTCCTGCAAGGCCTGGGTCACGTCGCCCACAGCGGACGTGTAAGCCCCCAGTCCACTTGAAGGAATACATCACAGACTAAAGTAGTCCGCGTCTTCTGGGGCTATACTGACTTAGAGGCCCGTAGTATAGCCGCAGAGGTCTAGTGCGAGAGTGTGAATGTTCAGTGAATAGTGCAAAATGGCACTTGTGTTTGGTGTTGGTGAACTGTATTTTCTTTTCTGTATCCTAGGTTGTGTCTCTGTGCTCCTAGGACTGAACTTCCGTATTATACAGGTTTCATTCCCTCAACAGGAACTCGAATGTGAATTTTTTTTATTGTTTGCAGATGTGCAACATAGTAATCATAAGGTCACTTCTATGGCGTGAGCAATACTGTTACTGTTACCCCATGTAAACGCAGGCTGGGCTGCCTTTTGCCTTAGCCAATTGTCCCCTCAAATGTATAATGTATAACAGGCATAAATAGTTAATGTACTTCAAGGTTTGTTCAAAGATTGTATAAGGATGCAATTCCTGCCAGGGAGGGACGATGTGATGTAGTGCGACCCCTGGTGATATGCGAAAACACCAGTGCGGTAAAGGTCCGTGTTCATGTCACTGGGTGGAACTGAATCTCCCCCATGCCTGTTTGCTGCTACCAACCCGGCGTGGCCATGCCGGTCATGTGACCTGTGTCTCACTGATCAATCGCCCTTCTCCCCGCTCCATAAAACCGACTGCAATAAACGCAGGAGAGCGGCCTCCCTTCAGTTTCGCCGAAGCTCGGTCTACGAGTCGTCACTCTACACGCCCTCCCGTCGCTCGGCCTCTCCGTCGGCCTACCGCGGGGTTACGCCGCGCTCCTGCCCTACACTACACTTTTATCCTCATCTTTCTCGCCGTTCGGTCGTGGCTCCGTTAACTGTACAGAAAACTATAAATAAATATAGCTGAGCCTCTTGTAGTGGGTGGGAAGTTTCAAAACACCCACTCGTCACGCAATTCACATGTTGTAAATGTCACGTTGTACTTGATAATCGTACATAGTGGCTTCGTGAGCTATAAATAATCACCAGGGCTGTGATCGAGAGAGATATTATCGACTTTGCAATGGTATGTGCTGGACGCATGCGCTTCTTAAGCCAGCACAGGTGAGATTGTGGGACCCAGGTTGGCTCAGAAGGGATCGTTGCGAAGAGTAACGCTATGGCTACGCGTGGCTGGGATGGCTACGGTGGTGTGTCCGTGAAAGGCGCGAGGTGGTGGGCAATAAGATCGCTTGAGTAGTCCCCCTTCGGGTTAGGCTGTGGCCGATTTGTTTCCGGAGTTGGTTTCCTCTCGGCTAGCACTTTTTCATTTTGAAGTTGGCAAACTTGACCTTGCAAAGTAGGAGGTCTGTACGTGATGGTTCTATATGAAAGTGCATAGTGCTGCTGCCACAAATTAGGACATCATGTGTGAACACATTTTCTGGTCACAGGTATCAGAAAACTACATTTGCCTTTGCACTATTACGCGAGATGCTACCCGCATAGAAACCATTATTCTGGGTGTTTCACGAAACTTCGCGCTCAATTGGCTTGAGTATATGAATTTATTATCTTAATTTTGGAGAGCCGGAACGTGCGAGCTTCTGCCCCGCCACGGTGGTCTAGTGGTTATGGCGCTCGAGTGCTGACCCGAAGGTCGCGGGATCAAATCCCGGCCGCGGCGGCTGCATTTTCGAAGAAGGCGAAAATGTTTGAGGCCCATGTACTTAAATAAGGTGCACGTTAAAATTTCCAGAGCCCTCCACTACAACGTCTCTCATAATCATAACGTGGTTTTGGGATGTTAAACCCCAGATATTATTATTAATAACGTTCGACCTTCCAACGAGAAAGCGACGAAGCCGCTGCTGAGGTTTCTGCGCTCAACCGACCTTGCTGAACGACTATGATGCTCCTGTGCTTGAGTGTGTGTGCGTTTTTTTTCTTTATTTTTTGCTGGTTTTTTTCCCTTCCTTACCTTTCTATCGCCCCTTACCACTTCCCCAGTGCAGGGTAGCAAACCGAAAAACTTTCTTGTGGTTAACCTCCCTGCCTTTCACTTAACCTTTCTCTCCCTCTCTCTCTCGCTTTATTATCTTAAAGCGGAATAGTAAAAATGGGCGTAAAACCCTGGGCTCTTGGAGTGTAGTGTATAGAGGAGTTGCAAAAGCTACGAGGCAGCTTCCCTGCACAAAAACGTAGTTATGAATGGAGGGCTGTTCACATGCGTGATTGTCGGCGGTATCTTTTTTTTCTTGTTCCCTCAAAAAGGGTGTCATGTTTGAACAATTTTTGTGCCACAGTGGTGCTCTTGAACACGGCGCTGCGGCGTCGCCTGCTGCATTTCAGGACAGCAAGGTGGGAACCCTGACTCGCACTCACAAAATATCGACCCTGTGGCTTTGTTCTTGATTTTCTTTACAGTAAAAAATAAATAGTTCCGCATTGCACAACGCGTCCTTCGTCTACCTTATGGATTTTCACGTTGGACAGGAGGCAGCTGCAATGATAGCTTGAGAGTAAATAATTCAATCTTGCATATTTTCACGATAAAACAAAACTTCTCACTCTATTCATAAAGAAATGTAAGCCTTGAGACCAGCTGTGGCGAGGAAAAAACCTACTCGTGTTTCAACTAGTGTGGAAGGAAGGAAGGCTGTGGCGGCGGCGTTGTACAATAGTCTGAGGCGTCCACAAAGGTCCGTAGTCCTTAAAAAGCACCAGAGTTACTTGACTGCCTTGAGCGATGGGGACGGTGTTCCAGCAGAATCGGCGCGGAGAGCGGCCGATCGTCCAATCGTTTCATCGCATCAGAAAGTGTTCGTCTTTCAGAGGCTGGAACTCCGACCTCCATCCAGACTTCGTCGACGTAGAGCTTTGCTTTTCTGCCGACTTTGCTTGGATGATGCCTTTACGAAGGCATGCACAACGTTCATTGAAGTGACCGGCAGTGCGGCTTGCGAGGTAATAATAATAATAATAATAATAATAATAATAATAATAATAATAATAATAATAATAATAATAATAATAATAATAATAATAATAATAATAATAGTAATAATAATAATAATAATAATAACGTTTATTTCCACTAAAATAAACTTGATGAAGGGGGTGAGAATAAAAGTGACTGTCCGCTTAATTACGTTCTCACCCCCCTATACATCAGACAGAGGTGGTGGCCGCAACAGAACACAAGATCTAACAAAGATATACAACATTCTAGAATTTAGGAATAACATAAATTCGAAACAGCGGGCTGCGGTGCTGGCAGAAAAAAAAAGAACGCGTAGCAGTGTTGGCTTTTTCCTTATTTTTATTTTAAGCACGTAATTTCAAGAAGTCTTAAATGTCAGGTGTGTTAAGATATTGGCGTAGTTGAGAAAAGGTGATGTCTGCTATGTCAATACATGAGAAATGTAGTCTGCTTAAATGTAACGGTAGCTGATAGGTAATTGTTTGTTGTCCATAATTAGTTCTCTTGCGATGTCTTGTTTCCGTCATGTGTTGCGATTACATTATTTGTAGAGTAAAGATGCGCAGAAAAGAGCGTGTGGCAGCCCCTGCTACAGTGACGTCAGACCCTATATACGCCCGAGCCGGCCTTCCCCGTTTCTCTTTGCGGCTACCACTTCGTCCGGGACCGAAGCAATGACGCCATGTATGGGTGTATCTGGGAACCAGAGCGTGACATGCGACGCGGACACTCATCTGTCGTCAGGCCCAACCCTAAAATAGCTCCGCTGTTAAAAGAAAGACCGGCGTAGCTAGCACGCCCAAAATAATAAACTGCGCGGGAAAAGGTGCATATTGACAGCGCCATCCGCTTGTGGTGCCCAATGCGTTGATTGGGAAAGGAAAGAAGACTTTCGGCTCGGCTTCAAGGATCTAACCCCCGTATTCAGATACGCTCCTTGACTTGAACTTGACTTGTCACGGCCTTCAACGCATTTCGAACGCGCTGCCTTTAGGTGGTGCCAAGGCAGCACAAACGCGTTTCAAACGCGCTGCCCAAGGCGTGGGCAAGTGAAGTTCAAGTCAAGGAGCGTTTCTGAATACGGAGGTAAGGCAATCACCACTCTTTCCACTGCTTCTCTTTCTCTGCGGCATCGTCCCTTGCGAGGATTTTAGCAAGTGTGCGCATGACCACTACCGATACATCTCGAAGCCTGCGCTTGGGCACATTAAAAAAAAAACGACATTTCCTTTTGGGAAAATAGAGTTTTTGAATAGCGCACCCAAAGCGCTTTGCGTGTGCTGGCTTTGGGTCACGCAGGAGAAAAGAGTTTTCGAATGGGGTTTTGTGCTCATCCTTTACATCTTGCGTTTGCAGCGCCACGACGGCGAGAAAGGCAAACTACACTGAATAATAATTTACAGCGTTCACAGAAAATTACCTTTGCTAAGCGCATTCTTTAAAATTTTTAATTTGCAAGGGGTAGCCGTAATGAATTCGCTCGTAATTTTCGTCTATTTTGTGAGTCCGCGTTCTTGCCTTCAAAAGCCAGGGCAATCCAACTCACAGGCTTACGCAGCCTCCCTGGCTGCGTTAAGCCTCTGAGCTCTCAAATCGACAACTTTTGTTAAAACACGGACCTTTCTTTCGTCCAATGTTTATTGTATGCGTGAGAGATATGAGAAAGCGATAGCCTAAGCCAGCATTTCTAAATTCATAATGTCATCCATGCCCAGAAATCAGGTAAGTCAGGTCTGGGCCGAGAGCCACGCTTCAGTGGGGGCCTCCGTGTTCGTTTGACGCAAAGCTTTCGGGGCAGGCTTCGGGGCTCCCGCTAAATTCGACAAATAGGGTCGCCAACACACAACACCCCACGCTCTCCGGGTCTCGCGCATCCGCAGTGGCCTTGACGCTATTTCTTTGGGGCCCCAACACGTTTGGGGCCCCTATTCGATAACTCACTAAATTCTGGCACTGATACCGTCATTCGCGCGACGTGCACCTGTATTGGTTCTTGCAACAGCAAAAACGAATGGATCGGAGGAACGAATACATTCTCTAGGGAAAACGATGTCTCACTCTTACTACGCATCATATCAAGGACTGACCTTCATATCAAGTGTTCGAATTATAGGAGTTCTAAGTTGGTCTAGTTGTTCCACGAACATTACGGCAGAGAAGCGCGAAATACAAGGCAGTGAAACACACAAGACTCGATGATCGGCCCTTCACTGAAGGAAAGATCTTGGGAGCTTGGTTGCACAGTACATCAGCCCAGAAAGGCACACGAGCCATCCTGAAGTGCTTGAAGGCAACAGCATTGAGCGACCGCCTGTGAAACCCTGCACTGTGTGTGCGTTGTGAAATGTTTCTCCTTCTCTCTCTCTCTCTCTTTTTTACTCCCTTATTCCCCTCCCCATGTGTAGGGTAGCCAACTGGACTTATAGTCTAGTTAACCTCCCTGCCTTTCCTATAATCCCGCCCTCTCTCTCTGTTACCCTTTTCATTTTTAGTCGACCAGTGGTGAGAAGTGTAATTTACCCAATTTCTGTGTCACATACTCGTTTATGAGGATGATAGTTTTTAGTTCGTCTCACAAGGAATGATTTGCTATAATAATTGTTGGGGTTTAACGTCCCCAAACCACGATATGATAACGAGAGACGCGGTAGTGGAGATCTCCGGAAATTTCGACCACCTGGGGTTCTTTAACATGCACCTAAATCTAAGTACATGGGTTTCTAGCATTTTCACCTCCGTTGAAAATCCGGCCGCCGCGGCCGGGATTCGATCCCGCGACCTAAGGGTCAGCAGTCGAGCACCTTAACCACTATACCCCCGTGGCGAGTCGAATGATTTGCTAAACAACTTCGCTGGTAAAATAAAGTACATTGTCCTCTGAGGAGGCGGGATGTCATAGATTTTGACGGCACATGCTAGGTCTTACGTACTTCCTAACAAGTAAAACTCAAGTACATTGTCCTCTGAGGTGGCCATGGACCTGACGTACCAAGTTTCAGAGAATTTCGTGGAGCCATGCCACCAAAATACGAAAAGTAAGCTTTCAAATCTCTGACGTCACCTGCGGCGATTTCGGCGCGATATTTAAAAATGATACTTTCACCTTGATTTCTTGCTCTCTTGATCAACCTATGATGGTGAAGTTAACGGTGTTACGGTTCTCAGAGCTCACTTTGTCAGTGTAAACCAATTTATTGTGTCACTTTAGTGTCCTTTCAAAGAGGTTCATGTGCGTGGTAAGTGAGAAGAAAAAACCGTTGAGGTAGCTGACGGTGTGAACATATATTTGGACACAGCGAATCGTGAATCCCGCGTAAGGATGATATCAACAAGTTCATAATCAACATTGGTACCCGGTATGCACTTCTTCAAAGCGTCGTCAATTAAGGAGAGAAACGGCACGGTGTGCGCTTTCTAGTAATGGGTAGCCGACGCCTGTGCTCATGCATACGTAACACACACTGCACTTCAGCAACGCGGGAGGTAGAGGTTCGTAGCCTGAGCCGCAAACGCGTGCGTCCCGCTGGCCTCTGTCTCGCAGGCGCTGCTCTCGCTCCACCAAGGCATGACATTCGCCCGTCGAAATCGCGTCCTTTCTGCAACGCATATTGCAGCAGTTTTGTTAGTCGGTGCTCTCGCAATTGAAGCAGTCGGCGGCAGAGAAATCCCGTTCGTGCACGTGGAAGCTGCACTACTCCGATGAGCCGACGCACGCTAACACGAATCCAAAGGCAAAGAACGTAACTGCGTCAAGGGTGCCTCGGCGACGCGAGCGCGGCCAGTCTACCTCTCTGGTATCGAGACGCTTTAACCATGACCTCCGATATCACGTGCAATCTCGGAGTAAGCGCTAGTAAGTGTCGATCGTGAAGCATTACTTCTTTTCACCTCTCACAGACGGCGGCACCGCCCCGCTCCGCCCGCCGCGAAAGAGAAGGTGTGAAAGATATAAGGCGCGTTCGCGCCGTGCCTAGCATCTCCCGAGTTGGCTTAGTCGGTAGAGCGTCGGGCGCTTGCCGTCGCGGCTGCAACGTCGTGGGTTCGATTCCCAGCGGGGTATGTTTTTCTTGGTTTTTTTCTTTCTCACCCGTTGGCGTCCATTTTATCAACGTCATATCCGTGACGGATGTACTTGGTGGACCCCGGCATAAAACACTTTCGTGTTAAAAAAAAGAGAGTGAAAGGACTCTTTTTCTTTACTTATAGTGTAGTTCAGTAGTCAATCAATGGGGTCTAACTCCTAAGCCAGGTTACCTTTAGTGCGACTGATGGACTGAGCGTCATGACTCATTAGACTAAGTGCGACCAGAAAAGCCTACGAAGGGCAAAGAAGAGATTGTAAGCTACATTTTCGCTTATGTTTGCCAATGATTAGTTTGCGGGCCTTGTGTTACTCCAAATGAACTATTTTAACGCGATAGTGTAAAGGAGCTCGTTTCGCAGACATTCCCGTGTCGGCAGCGGCGTCGCTGATTGTGAGCGAAAAATGGCGTTGTCCGTTAGCGAGAAATTGCGAAAAATGCCAATAACAAAAATCATGGCACCGAGCCTGAATCGAACACAGGCCTTCCGCGTGGGAAGCAGGTGTCCTACCACCGAGCCGCGCCAGTGGTTGAAACTGTTTCGGGAAAAAAAAATCCTGTGTACGTGTCATGTAGCGCGAGCAGTCGTGGCAACACGTGTAAAATTGTGGGGCAAATGCATAAAATCATACAGGGACTCACAACATCTGAATAGGACAACCAGTGGGTCGTTTAAAGATTGCCACCCACTACAAAGAGATCAGAGCATCACGATCAGCCACAACATCGACAAAAGTGCACATCACGCCTTAAAGACGCCTTGTGGGTGCCTCGCTAATTCGCAAAATGACGAATTATGATGTAGTGGGAACTTCGCAAATGTGTTTGCAGTAGGCGTTCTAAGATAGCCTAAAACTACGAAAAGTTTCTTTCCTCATGACACGGTTGAGGTGTCTGCCGAGAAGCAAAGCTTGGCTAGCGACTGAGCTGGGTTCTCGCCGGAATTCCATATAACATGCTACAGAGGAAGGAGGGTTTCGTTCTGTTTCAGAAGGCAGGTGTTCCAATATCTGATATATTACACGATCGGAACCAGGGAAGATATTTTTGCAAGAGTTTGGCGCTGCCTGTGGCTTAATTATTCTCTAGAACTTAGTTGAACCTCTATGAAGTATCGTCGCATTGATCAAGGTGACATGGTTTGCTGGGACAATATTATTATGTGGATGCGGGTGGCTCAAGCTGTTGCCGGTATGACGAATATAATATAATATATATGACGAAAACATTATTTATTAACTACAGCATGCACTAAATCTAATTAGTCGTGCGCTTACAAGACAGGCCCAGTGACATACCCTGAAGAACCTATTACATTCGCGAAGACGCCGCCGATGCACCACTCCGAGCTCCTTCAGACGTGCTTGAGGGATTTAGCTCTTATGGCACATTAGTTTTTCAGAAGTTAGCAGAGGAGCCACTTGGAGCACATCGCAAAAAATAACTGCTTTTGCGCTAGATGATGGCACTAGATGTTGCAGCAGGCGGCGTTATCCTGGCTGCCTGAGCACCTGCTGAATTTCAAGGGTCTGTCACCACGTGGTAAACGGCCCAGTATCTCGTAGGAAGGCTATCAAAATTCGTTGCACGCCCTCCTTACTCCCGCGGGCCCTTCAAGAAAAACGACATCTTCGAATGTCCGGTGTCTATGACAACCCTTTTCGGCAGTCGCATTTAGATGGAGCCGAAATCGTAAAGGCCCGTGTACTGTGCGATGTCAGTGCAGGTTAAACAACACCACACGGTCGAAATTCGCGGAGCCCTCCACTACGGCGTCTCTGATAATCATATCAAGTTTCTTGGGCGTAAAATGCCAGATAATATTACTATTATGACAACCCCTTTGCAGGGCGTCGATCATCTCTATTTTTTCCCTGTCAAACTACGGGAAAAGCCAAATTAAATGTTCAGTGTTGCCGATATCACCGCAGAAGGCACAGGGCGGGGAAGCGCATCACTCATGAATGACTAAGCCGGGGTGTATGCGGTTGTGATGCGGATCAACAGCGTCGCTTTTTCTCGTGAATGTCTTGGATCACACATGCTTGATGTGGAAACTTGTGGATCGTCTTGAACTGATTACGTATCACACCTTTGTTGTTCTGATAAGTCCTAGGAGCCCTTACTTTAGGAACATATGTCTGTGCTTCGCGTGCAAGAGCATCAGCCTTCATTGCCTTGCATTCCAACGGGTGATGGGTTCCACTGAAACTTTACATTAATGCTGTTGCCAACATACCTCGGCAAAAAACGTGTGGGGCTCACTGAGACTCACTTGTGAAATATATTTTGCCCTTACGGCTCCCTCCGACACAGGCTCACCAAAATTTTACTCAACCGGACTCACTCGTACTCAGACTCACTAGACATTTTCTCAACCGGACTTAGTCGGACTCAAACTCCCCAAAATATTATTGACCGGGACTCGCTCAAAGTCAGAACAAGGGCTCAATGTCAGTACGAGTGAGTCTACTCAGGAGTGAGCTTGCCGACCTATGCTTGCCAACCAGACGTTTAAAAAGCGCCTGAGATTGCCTACTGAACTTTTCTTGAGGTAGGCCGCGATGCAGTCGTTGTCACGCCGACTTTGATTCTGTTAGCAGTACTACATCTCGTGCAGACCAGGATCGCAATTCTCGCAAAGCCGCGGTGATTGCAGCGCTTTCTATCGCTGTGGACGAAATGACACAATGCAAGCGGCCCAATGGGGACACGCCAAGGCAACGTGTGCAGAAAGCCGCAGCGCAGATATGCTATTGTGTGCGCACCAATTCGTCTGTGTACACTTGTATGTGACGGCGGTACGTAGTCCTCAAGTGGTCCAGCCCAATAAACATTGCTTCCGCTGGTGGAACGGTGTGTTTCGCCCGTAGCTTGCGTACACTAAAAATTCACGTAACGTCACAAAAGGTCGTGGCGGCTCGAGACTCCGTTTAGGCTATTTGAAGCATAAATAACGAAATGTATTCAGTATCGCGTAGAAATCTAAATCAGTTCCTACTCTTGGCCGCCGGAGAGCGCCGTGCCTCCGGAAGATTCGCCCAGCCTAAATAGCAGCGTCAACAAGACCTGAAACGCCAAAAGGAGAAGTGGGCGATATTCGGCTTCATTAGTGATCTTCCTGTTTGAAGCCAATTTAGGAGCGCTCTGCATCTGCCTCGGTGATGGCGATATTAGCAGCCGCTGACAAAGAATGCGGCTTGTTATGAGCGCATCATTCAGTTTAGGCATGGACGTAGGATTGTTGCCCCAACGTACGCCTTCTATGCGACGACGAGCTTTGATTCTTTGCACTCATACAGCCACAACTCCATCAGCCGTGCGTCGCCGTAGCAGCTTGCTGTCGACGGTAAAGTCAAGGAAACGAAGCCTTGTTTCGCAACGAATTGAGTGGCCTGCAATATTCAGCGACAGGCGTGCTGACTTACCCCTCACTTGCTAGACGCTTAGGCTATTCTTCAGAGGAAACATACTTCAGACGTCGTGGCGGAGCAGCTCAAAATATCGGGGACAGTGCAACACAGATCACAACGCTGTGCCCCGTGTTCAGCATTGTGTCCCGTGCGTTTCACTGCTCCGTATTTTGCTTTTTTTTTTTTGCCGTAATGCTTTTGAGCCAACTAGTCCGACTAAGAACTCCTATACATCAGACGCTCTGCATACAGGTCGGTCTTGCTATGAAGCGTTGTAAGAGTTAGACGTTGTGTCCCTTAGAGAATCTATTTGTTCCTAAGCCCTGTTCGTTTTTGCCGTTGCAAGAAGGAACACTGGTCGTTGATCAAAACTACACGCCCTGCAGACGACGGTATTAGTGCGAGAAATGTTCGCAGGCGCAAATGTCTGTTGGAATGTGCCCAAGCGCAGGCTATGTGATGAATCGGTAGTGATTGTGTGCGCACTTGCTAAAATCCACGCGAGGGACGATACCACCAAGAAAGGGAAGCAACTGAAAGAGCGGTCACTACCATAAAGCCAAGCAGCCGGGTCTAGAGAACAAGAAAGCCTAAAGTCTGCTTTCCTTTCCCAATCAACGCGTTGGGCACCACGAGCGGATTGCTCCGTCAATATGCACGTCCTCCCGCGCAGTTTGTCATACGAGGCATGCTATGCCGCCGGGCTTTCTTCCTTCTAAAGGTGGAACTGTTTTAGGGCTGGGCCTGACTGATAGGTGAGTTGTCGCATCGCATGGCACGCTCCTGTTCCCATATAGACAAATAGATGACGTAGTTGCCTCGGTCGCGCAAGAAGCGATAGCCGCACAGAGAAACGGGGAAGGGCAGCTCGAGTGTGAATGGCGTCTAAACTCTCTAAATAACGCGATCACAGATACCCAAACAAAATCACAAGACATCGCAAAAAATCACAAGGGAAACACAGGAGAACCGCAGCTCCACGGTTTCTGCAGATTTCACACTGGGTGGAACTCGGTTAAGTTCTTTTGTCGCTACAACCGGTCTCTGGGCTTAATTTCTATATAGAGGGAGCGAGCGAATTTTCTTTTGTCTTGAAAATACGCGAGATTGCATGATTTATTCACAAGCTATCACTACAGCTGCCTTCTGTGTAAAATGCGAATTCAGAAAGCAGACGGATGATGGGTTATGTGCTGAGAGAGAGAGAGAGAGAGAGAATAAACGTTTATTTTGAGCAAGCGCACTGTGCGCCCAAGGTGGGCGGCCTTCTTATTCCAGGTAGCCGCGGGCCTTCGCCATCTCTCGTGCCCGTTGAACCAGGATTCTCTGATTCTTTAGGTCTGGGTCCGATAGCTTGGCCTCCCACTGCTCCTCGGTTCAAGAACTATTTTTTCCAGGGTAAAGGAAATGAAGAACAAAGCCACAGTGTCGATATTTTTTTGAGTGCAAGTCGGAGTTCTCACCGTGCTGTCGTCAACTGTAGCAGGCGACGCCGAAGCGCCGTGTTAAAGAGCACCACTGCGACACACACAAAAGAAAAGCTCGAGAGATCACCTTCTTCGAGTGTACTAGATAAACAGATGCCACCGACAATCACGCGTGTCAACAGCACTCATTCCGTAACTTAACTTATCCGCCACTGTGCACAAAATTCAGTCGTCCAGGGAAGCTTCCTCGTAGCTTTTGCAACTCTTCTGTGCTACATTCCAGCCGCACCGGATCCTATACGCATTTTTCCTTGTTCCCTTTTAAAAGAATAAAGTCTTAATCGTGCCCGCCCAGCGTGAAGCTTCGTGAAATAACAAAAATAATGGTTACTATATGCCGGCAGCATCTCGCATCGCAGTGCAAAGGCAAATGTAGTTTTTTTTATACCTGTGACCAGAAAATGTAATCACACAAGATGATGCACTAATATGTGGCAGCAGCACTATGCGCCTGCATATAGCACGATCACGTAAGGACCTCCTACCATAGAAGGTCGCATTTGTCAACCTCAAAATGAAGAAGTGCTAGCCGATAAAGCGCTGCCCTCCAGCACACGTCGCCATCGTATCCTGCATGCGCCGCCTCTCCGCCTCTTGCATGTCCAACTCACATCCCATCTATTGGAACAACGGAAACAAATCGGCCACAGCCCTAACCCAAAGGGGACTACTAACGGTTGTCTCCTTGCCCACTACCGCGCGCCTTTCACGGACACTCTAACGTAGCCACCACAGTATAACACTGCACAGCCACACGTAGCCATAGCGTCGCTCTCCGCAACAATCTATTAATTAGCCCTCTGAGCCAACCTGGGTTCCACAACCTCACCTGTTCTGGTTACAGAAGTGCATGCGTTCTGTGCATGCGTTCTGTGCATGCATGCGTCCAGCACATACCATTGCCAAGCCGAAAATGTCTGTCTCGATCATGACACTGGTGATTATCGATAGCTCACGCGGCAACTATGTATGATTATCAGCACAACCCGGCTTTTACGCCATGTGGATTGCGTAACGAGTGGGTGTTTTAAAGCTTCCCACCCATTAGAAAAGGCTCAACTACAATCATTCTTCATCGTCGCCGTCAGCCACAACATCAATAACGGTGTGCAGCCACGTAGCTGGGCGTACTGCATACGGTACTTCCTTACTTCACAAAATGATGATGATTAATGGCAAAGTGGGTGCCTCGTTAATCTACTGGGAGCATTCGGACAGCTTAGTGCGGGCTCTATGAGGGCCTCCTTTTTCAGCTTACGGTGTCATAATTCTGCGTGTTTCGCGCATGTGTGGCGCTTTACCATATGCTTTTTTTACGGTCTATGTCGTTTATTTCCACAAATGTTCCCTGCAAACGGCGTTGACGTCAAACGGAAACTTGTGTAAGACCAATGAGAACAATAATTAAGATTATAGTTCGACTGTCCAATATTGTCCCCATTCGGACGGGATAGCGTAATCGGGCGCCGTTTGCATCGCCTTCATTGTCTCTCTTTTTCTTCCTTTTCTTCTTCTCCTTCTCAACCTCACCGTCTGCGCCATCGGCTGCTCTTTCCGGGTCCGCAACGCCGTTTCGTACCGCGGCGTCTTTACACACGGCGTCCGCCGCCACGCCGACCTCGTCGACGTCCCGCTCGCCGGTCCGACACTCACCGGTCTCATCTTCACAGCCTCGTAAGCCATCGGCTTCGTTCCCGGAGATCTCTTGGATCGCCGCCGTGGACTGCGCGGCGTTCACATTCTCTGGGCCTTCGTCAGCCCACGCATCGTCGCCGCTTTAGTCGTCATCCTTCGGTGCCGCCTCACCGCACGATCCCGCCACGCCCTCCATTGCCTGCGCGCGCACCGCGATGGAGTCCACGGTGCGCGCCTCAGTCGCGGCAGGCATGCGACCCTCGTCGGCAGCGTCCCTCGTCGGCAGCGGCAGCGTGGTGGTCGCGCCGCTTGGTGTTACCGTGATGCCGATGTATGGGCCGAGGTGTTCAAGGGTCATGAGGACGCGCCTCCTCTCGTCGCGGCTCATTCTACCAGAGACATAATGGCGCTGGACCAGGCTCGTAGCCAGGAGGGTCCCAGCCCCCCCCCCCCCCGAAATTTTGATGACACATGGTGTTTTATCGAAAGTAAATCAAGAAAATAGCCGTTTTTCTCAAATAGTGAAGGCTTTCAACAAGTGCCTCCCCCCCCCCCCCCCCCCCGAAAAAATTCCTGGCTACGGGCCTGCGCTGGACGGCCAAGACCAGCCATTGTATCTCGCACGGTTCGAAGGTCCCGTACAGGTCCAGGGCAAGGAAAACCCTCTACAGTGTCGACAGCTCCTCGTACGCGACATCACCCGGTAGTGGGCCGAAGTCAGGAGGTGGCGGTGGGAGCTGTCGGGCGGGCATCTTGCGGGTACCTCGGGGCGGGGTCGTTGCCTTTGGGCGCCAAATGTGGGGACTTCGTGGCTGCGGCTGGCCCAGAAACCCCTCAGGGACGAGACCAAGACAGACCAGCCACCATCTTTGCTCCCCCGACCCTCGGCCGCAACTGCCCGCTGCCAGCGGCCGCTGAGCGCGTGCTGTGAGCGCACCCCGTCGTCGTTGTTCTCGTCTACGAGCGCTGACACACATTATAACCCAATCTTTTTTTCCTCATCCTTTCCTGCATCTCTATATGCTTGGCTTCTTCAGTAGAATTTTCAGTTGGTAGTCAGTGCCCATCCTCGTGTCACCTTCCTTCGTCCTGTGTTTGCGCGTTTTTTTACAGCGAAAGCTGTTATGAGATCATTTCAACGGCCGTTTTTGGCGCCGTAGTTGTCCGCCGCCGCCGCCGGTGTCTGTAACCACTATCGCACGAAATAAGAAAAAAAGGAAATAAGAAAAAATTTCCAGGATGGAACGAGGTTCGGACCTGGGCACTCTGCGTGGGAGCACAGTGTCCTACCTCAGAGCCATGCCGGTGCTTGAAACTGCGGTGCAAAAAGACCCTATACAGGCTTCATGTCGGGAAAGAACCACATTAACATATGGTATGTAGTGCGGTGGAACAGTAAACTAACGACCAGGCGTCACACAAACGCGAATTCCGTAACCGGGCGTCACACAATGCGAATTGCGCAACGAGTGGGTTGTTGAATGCTTCCAACACATTACAAAGGCCTTTGCGATAATTCTTCATCATCAGCCACAGCATCAACAAAGTGCATATAATGCCTTAGAGATGTTTAGCGATTACCACGGGTCTCCGCAGAATGACGAAAAATTGCATAGTGGCTGCTTCCCTTCACAAAAATTATGATTTATAGCGTAGTGGGTTCCTCGCAAGTGCACTTCTGTTGGTTGCCAAGGAGGCCCATAAGGCTCCCATGATCCATTTCCTCAGGGTCTCATTAAAGTGAATTCCCTCTCTCTCTCTCTCCCCCTCGCTCTACGTTTCTCCGGTTAACGTATGTTATAAAGCGTGGTGGGACAGTTAAATAACGGCCGGGCGTCACACAATATGAATTGCGTAACTAGTGGGTCGTTTAAAGCTTCCAACCTATTACAAAGGGCTCAACCATAATTCTTCATCGTCATCAACCGTCGCATCAACAACGTGCGCATAATGCCTTACAGATAATACCTCGCCTCTCCGCAGAATAACAAATAATGTCGTGGTGGGTGCTTCCCAACTTCCCAAAAATTATGATTTGTGGCGTAGTGGGTACGTTCCTGGTGTACTTGTATCTGTAGCCACAAGAGAGTTTATAACGGGCTCTAGAGATGCCGCTCTTCCAGCTTTCGCTGTGACTCTGCTGCGCTTTCCGCGCAGGCCTGGCGTTTTTTTCATTTTTGAATCGCTTAAGTTTGCGGGACATTATATCCTCCCAAACTTTTGTCTTCCTTTCTGATATTGCACGCAAGAAAACTTCCTGTTGAAGTCTCGTGTGTTTTTCCTTTCAAACCTTCGTAGTACACTGTCTTTATATTCTTTGTTTTTTGCCGTTTTAAGCGCTTTGTACACACCGATGAACGCAGTCTGCATGCAGACCTTTACGCACCAGGACCATGTCTCTAGGCATAATATCAGGCGTCTTTGACATGTGTCGTTTGTCAAAGTTTTTCTTCACAGGCCACCTGTACTTGTCCCGTGATTCGTTATTTATTTATTTATTTATTTATTTATTTATTTATTTATTTATTTATTTATTTATTTATTTATTTATTTATTTATTTATTTATTTATTTATTCCATATCCGCAGTACCTCATGGCATTACAGTGGGGGGAAAAGAAAAATAATCAAAGCGCACAGTGTGGAAGCAAGCACTAGCATCATCACGCCAACGTACATAACTACGTATACAAGAATATCATTACTGCAACATGAAAGTGTGTTATAGTAATCAATTAAAGAATGCTTATGCGAACAGTAATAAACAATACAATATTACAAGTGCGCAAACATACATATTGTTACAGGTAGCTTGTTTAATAACTATTCATAATGCACAGCGCAGGGTGGACAAGATGGCGGCAGTCCAGCAGCAACCAGAAAGCGACGTCGTCTTCCTCTTTCATACAGCCACGCTGTTTGGTATCATAACCCCCCGGCGGTAGAAGCACCGTCTCGGTGCTTGACCTACAGGCATGTGGTCGAAGGAGGGTAGTAAGGCTTGAGCCGAGCCACGTGAACGATGTCGCTCGTAGCTGACGATGACGTTGTTGGATCAGCTGACATTATCTCATACGTGACGTCAGTCACCTGGCGAACGACATGGTATGGTCCAGTGTACCATGACAGCAGTTTCTCAGAAAGCCCCACACGCCGAGTGGGTGACCAGAGAAGCACAAGAGAACCCGGGGAAAACTGCACGTCTCTATGACGGCAATCATAGAGCTGTCTTTGGTGCTCCTGCGAAGCCTCTAGGCGGTTACGGGCCAGTTGGCGCGCGTGGTCGGCGCGGGCGATGGCTTCGGCGGCATATTCGGTGGCGGAGGGCAGCAAAGCGTCCAAGGGTAGCGCGGGTTCTCGCCCGTATAGGAGATAGAATGGCGAGTAGCCGGCAGTGTCGTGACGCGAGAAATTGTAGGTGAACGTGACATACGGCAAATGAATGTCCCAGTCCTGATGATCAGCCGCAGCGTATTTCGCGAGCATGTCGGTTATGGTCCTGTTGAGGCGCTCCGTGAGACCGTTCGTCTGTGGGTGGTACGAAGTTGTAAACTTGTGTTTGGTATTGCAAGACCGCAGGATTTCTTCAACGACAGCTGAGAGGAAGGTGCGGCCACGGTCAGTGAGAAGTTGGTGTGGGGCTCCGTGCACTAAAATTATGTCGTACAACAGAAAGTCCGCAACGTCGGTAGCGCAACTCGTCGGAAGTGCTCGTGCGATAGCGTACCGCGTCGCGTAGTCGGTGGCGACAGCAATCCCTTTATTTCCGGAGCTGGAGAGTGGGAAAGGGCCAAGCAGGTCGAGACCAACTCGAAAAAAAAGTTCAGCGGGAACGTCGAACGGCTGAAGGCAGCCAGCTGGAAGGGCAGACGGCTTTTTGCGGCGCTGGCAGGGCTCACAAGCGGCGACATAGCGTCGAACAGAACGGGCAAGTCCAGGCCAAAAAAACCGACTACGTACACGGTCGTATGTGCGGGAAACGCCCAAGTGGCCCGCCAAGGGAGCGTCATGAAGTTGGTGAAGGACAGTCGAACGTAGATTTGCCGGTATGACGGGGAGTAAGTCGGAGCCGAGTGGATCGAGGTTGCGGCGGCATAGGATCTCGTCTTTCACGAGATACATTCGTAGAGGCGCGTCGTGAGGTGCTGACTCAAGTTCGTCAATGATGGCTCGTAAAGATGCATCCCGGCGTTGCTCTTCGCCAATTTTGAGCAGCGGCGATGGTGTCAGTATCGGTTGCTTCCTCCACAGGGAAGCGAGATAAACAATCCGCATCCTTATGCAATCGCCCTGTTTTATACGTTACAGAGAACGTGTATTCTTACAGGTGTAGCGCCCAGCGAGCAAGTCGTCCTGTGGGATCCTTGAGTGAGGCTAGCCAGCAGAGCGCGTGATGATCGGTGACGACACGGAATGGGCGCCCGTATAAGTATCCACGAAAGTTGGCGACTGCCAGCACAAGAGCGAGGCACTCGCGCTCTGTGATTGAATAGTTGCGCTCGGCGGGAGATAGCAGTCGGCTTGCATAGGCTATAACACGGTCGTGTCCACGTTGGTGTTGCAATAAAATTCCTCCTATGCCGTGCCCACTGGCGTCAGTGCGGACCTCGGTTGAAGCTGATGGGTCAAAGTGGGCCAAGACTGGCGGAGTGGTAAGCAGGGTCGTAAGTTCAGAAAAGGATGAGGCTTGATCAGGGCCCCAGTAAAAAGGGGCGTCTTTCTTCAAGAGGTCGGTGAGGGGGCGTGCAATGGTCGCAAAGTCCTTAACAAAGCGCCGGAAATAGGAGCACAGCCCCACAAAACTTCGAACACCCTTTGGGGACTTCGGAACAGGAAAGTTTGTAACGGCACGAATTTTCTCTGGATCTGGGCGCGCGCCTCTGGCATCGACGAGGTGGCCAAGCACGGTGATTTGACGACGAGCAAAGTGGCATTTGGAGGAGTTCAATTGAAGTCCGGCTCTACGGAAAACGTCAAGAATTGCCTCTAAACGATCGAGATGTGAGTCGAATGTGGGTGAAAAAACAATAACGTCGTCGAGATAACACAAGCAGGTGGACCATTTGAACCCTCGGAGCAATGAGTCCATCATTCTTTCGAAGGTGGCCGGCGCATTACAGAGACCGAAGGGCATATCCTTGAACTGATAAAGACCATCAGGAGTGACGAATGCGGTCTTCTCGCGGTCCATGTCATCGACGGCTATCTGCCAGTAGCCAGACCGAAGGTCGATAGTTGAAAAATAAGTAGCACCATATAGGCAGTCTAGGGCGTCGTCGAAGCGGGGCAAAGGATAAACATCTTTTTTTGTAATCTTGTTGAGGTGCCGATAATCTACACAAAAGCGCCATACGAGAGGTACGGGAATCGATACCCCGCACCTCCACCATTAATGTTACAGGTAGCTTGTTTAATAACTATTCCCAATGCACAGCGCAGGGTGGACAAGATGGCGGCAGTCCAGCAACAACCAGAAAGCGACGTCGTCTTCCTCTTTCATACAGCCACGCTGTTTGGTATCAATATCATTAATGTAACCAGAAAGTGCATTATGGTAACCATAAAGCATAATTACATGAACAATAATATAAAATTACAAGAACAAAAGAATACAGCAGTAATCACAAGCAATAAAATGAGCGATCAATGACTCTAATAGAGGAGTAATTATTTTACCAGCGCAAAAAATATGTTATTAGATTGTGTAATTACGACAGTCTCATTTAATAGATTCCAGTCATGTATTGTTTTGGGAAAAAAAAACACATGCTAAATGAGTGTGTTTTGCACGGGAATGCCAAAACCTTATACTCGTGGTCAACTCTATGGAATAGTAGTTAGGTGCTTTTATGTAAAAATTCCTGTCAGTGCCAACTTTGGAATGAAAGATATTGTGAAAAAACCTCAAGCGAAGTCTGCGTCTTCGACAATGTAATCTATCCCATTGCAATAATTCCTTTATGCGTGTAGGCTGAAGTTTCTGTCATAACGTCCACAAACAAATCGAATAGCTAAGTTCTGCATTCTTTCAAGTGTTTCTGTGTCGCGCACTGTTGAGGGCTCCCAAACAACACAAGCATAGTCAAGAACAGAACGCACGTATGTTTATGAAGCAATTCTTTAGTTGGCGTAATAAAGCTGTTCGCGTTACGGCGAAGCAACCCAAGTGCCTTCTCAGCCTTGCCTGTTATATACAGTCAACATGTCGCTGCCAATTTAAGTTAGACTAAAAGTCTATGTCTTATCTGTCTTGCACCTAGCACTACGAATGGCGGGACGTGGCTTCGCATGCACGCACAGTGCTGTCAAAGGGAAAATGCTGTACAGATGAAGCAAATGACAAAATTCGTGCTCTCTTATGTGCCACCCATCCGGGGCTTCTTCCGTACAGTTCATCCGAAATGTGGTACGTGGTCGGAAAAACAGCAAGAGCATACGAAAGAGAAATCCGTCGATGGCTTTCTGCGAATTAAATGCAGACTCGAGATCACTTTTCCGGCTGCCACTTGGTTCCGTTAGCACTCTAAATGTATCAGCTAACTTGCCTGGCGCGTAAATTCACAGCGAACTAGCGACGTCATGTACTTTGTAAACATGCCCAGGATCGCTTGCTTCACACGCCGTACGTGGCGAATCCAGTGTCCCCCCTGGTTGCCCTGGTCTCTGAAGCATTGCCGCGCTGGAAAACTGAAAAGTTTGTTCCAGGCGATCAGTTCCTATAGTTCAGTATACGACGCAGTACTCCATACGCGACATTATACAAAGCAGCGCTAACAACCTGACAAGGGTCCACTCATGGGCCGGCTGCTGCACGGAGCACTCGAGATGTTATTGCTCACTCCCGCACCGCGGCGCCACCGGCTCATTGCACGTTTTCTATTAGCCCCGAGAAGTTGGGGTGGCGCCGCCTGGCGGGACGGCTGGATGGCGTCACGGCACGGACTCTTCAACGACCGCCGTGATGCGCCGGCATATCATGCGCTTGCTTCGTACGCTGTTCCGCTGTTTGCGCTTGCTTTTTTCCTGTCTCAAGCTTCAGATGAATGACGAAAACGGCATCGATAATGTTCCTAGTAAAACTAAAAAAAGCTATACATTTTTTCTTCACAGTCGTCAACGGTGCCCGCGCTCCGTCGTGCACACTTTGAAAGGGGTGATCAGGTTTGTTGTTGTGTCGCGCTGCTAACCTCGGGGATCGTTCTGATTCCCGACCACGGCAGCCGCATTTCAATGGGTGTGAAAAATAGCATCCCTCTGCTTATATACAGGAGCACGTTAAAGAATTTGAGGCGGTCAGCAATAATCTGCAGCGTGCCTCACAATCATGTCGTGGTCTTGGCACGCAAGACACCTTATTCACATTATTAGGTTACGTTGCTCACGGGCGATTCCTTTAAAAAATATGATGGCTTCGCCTCCACAAGTTTCATTTGCATCGGACGTATCCGCGATCTGCGGACAGCGTTTTTGCCGGTGTGCCAAGCCCCGCGCACGATTACGAAAACGCATGCAGTATTGAGTTTGGCAAAATATCTCGAAAGCGCTCGCCTGAGAATACCGTCACAGTTGTTTGTTTTTCTTGCGTACTCGCTCAGACATCGCGTTGTTTTGTTTCACGTTTTCCTCGCAATTATCTCGGGGCTTCATTTCACCACAAAAACAAGTTGAGGTTAATTTCGAAAACTTCTTATTGCTGTCAGATTATGTCTTTATGCAGCATCGCAGAAATGGCGCTGTTACACTTGTACAAGTAGTTTAGATAGCCAGCTCGTAAATTATTTTCCTTGGATTTGATATACCCCTGAGCACCACCAATTTATGCGGACATGACGTGCGAGACCATTCAGGGATTCATTGAGGCGAAGGACGTTTAATTATTACGTGGGCCACCTCGCTGAGAGCGCCATCGAAACAGCTCAGAACGCTCAACTCGACTTTCAGGTGTTTTTTTTCGCAGACAATTGCTATCAACAGTGCTCCCACAAGAATTTAACATTACCGCTTGTGATCCGGTGGTTGATCGGACCTGCAGTTGATGCAAATCATGGTATAGAGCCACATAATCCCAGACGAGTGTTGAGAAGAAATCTTCACATAATCCAAGTATAGTAACATCTCAGTATTTCCGAAACCATTGTGTGTATGGCAGTATTGTGTTGTTTAATGCTCCGGATGTATTAAGTGATTCTTTATGATAGACAGATTCATCTAAAGTCTCCTGTAGCAGAAAGTGCAATTCTGTCAAATCACCTAGATAATCTGCAAAGGCAGACATAACTTGTACGATAAGCCACAATGTAGTTAGTGAATTGAAAGCGTCCTAATTTCATTTGTAATTCTTCAGGACGCATGTTCTAACCATGGAGTCTGCGCCAAGTTTTAATGAAGTTGGACCCATTAGCGTAATTTCTTTAGCACCGATGTCTCGGAGTACGCAGTAAAAACAACGAATGTCTTGCTGTCCTGCATCACCATTTTCACAGTGA
This sequence comes from Rhipicephalus sanguineus, assembly GCF_013339695.2. Taxonomy (NCBI): domain Eukaryota; kingdom Metazoa; phylum Arthropoda; class Arachnida; order Ixodida; family Ixodidae; genus Rhipicephalus; species Rhipicephalus sanguineus. The sequence continues at coordinate 103,737,081 of NC_051179.1, read as the reverse complement.
ATCTTCCGTTCGGACGGGAATTTGCCAATTATAAGCTATATTATCCAAACTTTCTACAGCTTACTTAACGTTCGCTACTAGTACAGACTTCCACCTTCTACCTAGGGAGATTTTCATCGTAATGATGTAATCACCACCGTATCGCGAAAGGGCGGGTCCTCGGCCTCGGAGCAAGCTAGTCCTTGCTATGACGTCACATTGCCGCGACTGCCGCGCGGCAAGTGTTCGTTTTCGGCGCTAATATTCATAAGATGCGGCACGTGGCCTCCGAGATGCTGCGCCGGCATCGGCCGTCTAGGAGACCACGTGCCTGCCTGCTGCGTAGTTGACATAGCGAGTTAGCAAGCAACTCGTGGTAGTTCGTGACACAAAATTGTAGATTCCCTCCTTAATTCAGCGCAACATCATTTGGGCTAGATATGAACACGACATCTCCAGTGTTTCCTGATTATATTCGAAAAGTGCTTTAGTGTCTCCATTATTATTATGAAGATGAAATTGACGTGATTGTTGCTAACTCCTCTAGGAAACTGTGTACAATTGTGAGAGATAAAATTTGGTCTGTAATGACCAGGACCAGGAACGCTCCTATAATTCCTGCCTTTAAGCTATATACTCTGACTACGTGGGCAAGAATTTCGTACCTAAACATCGCCACAGACTCGGATTTTTACAGCGAAAGCTGTTATGAGATCATTTCACCGGCCGTTTTTGGTGCCGTAGTTGTCCGCCGCCGCCGCCGCCGCTGCCGCCGCTGCCGCCGCCGCCGCCGCCGCCGGTGTCCGTAACCAGTATCGCTCGAAATAAGAAAAAAACTAAATAAGGAAAAAATTCCAGGATGGAACGAGGTTCGAACCTGGGCCCTCTGCGTGGGAGCCCAGTATTCAACCTCTGAGCCATGCCGGTGCATGAAACTGCTTTGCAAAAAGTCCTATACAGGCTTCATGTCGGGAAGGAACCACATTAGCATATGCAATATAGCGTGGTAAAAGAGTAGAATAAGCACCAAGCGTCGCACAACGCGAATTCTGTAACCAGGCGTCACACAATGCGAATTGCGCAACGAGTAGGTTGTTGAATGCTTCCAACCCATTACAAAGAGCTCTTCCATAATTCTTCATCGTCATCACGCACAGCATCAACAAAGTGCGCATAATGCCTTACATGCGTTTAGCAGGTACCACGGCTGTCTGTAGAATGACGAAAAATGGCACAGTGCCTACTGCCCTACTTCTCAAAAACTACAATGATTTATAGCGTAGTGGGTTCCTCGCAAGCGCACTTCTGTTGGTTGCCAAGGAAGCCCATAAGGCTCCCATGATCCATTTCCTCAGGGTCTCAATAAAGTCAATTCTCTCTCTCTCTCGCTCTACGTTTCTCTGGTTAAAGTGTGTTATAAAGCGTGGTAGGACAGTTAAATAACGACCGGGCGTCACACAATATGCATTACGTAACTAGTGGGTCGTTTAAAGCTTCCAACCCATTACAAAGGGCGCACCATAATTATTCATCGTCATCAACCGCCGCATCAACAAACTGCACATAATCGCTTACATATGGTACCTCGCTTCTCCGCATAACAACGAATAATGTCGTGCTGGGTGCTTCCCAACTTCCCAAAAATTACGCTTTGTTGCATAGTGGGTACGTTGCTAATGTACCTGTATTAGTAGCCACAGGAGAGTTTATAACAGGCTCTCGAAATGCCGCTCTTCCAGCTTTCGCTGTGACTGTGCTGCGCTTTCCGCGCAGGCCTGGCGGGATTTTTTTTAAGCAAAGAGACGTACATCATCAATGATGCGAAAATTTTTTTCCTCATTTCTATCTTTAAGGACAAAGCCTTAAATTTCCAGGTTACCTGTACTCCAAAACAAACTATCAAAAAAAAAATGTGAGCGCGCCAGCTGCGTGTGAGGGTACCAGCTACCCTGTGATTCATTCACTTCGTCTTCGTGGCGTTCGCATGGGTAAAGAAAAATGAAAAAAAAAATCACGTCAGCGCAAAACACGAGGAGTACGTTCAGCAGCATTAGACAGGTCTGAAAAAGTGCTATGCGTCTCCGCAATTTTCTTGTTCGCATAGCTGCGGCAAGTAGTTTTTCGCAATGCTTAGCCGTGCATGGGAACTTCCTAATGAGATTTATATGTTGAGGAAATTAAGAATCTTCGGAAATGCCAGCAGGTCCAAGAACATCAAAAAGGCCGGCATCACCACCAAAGTCGAAACGGCGCCGTATGCCAACGTAGCCACCAACGCCAGATGCGAAACTTGGAAGCGCCCGATCTGCGATAGACAATAATTAATTAGCTATTAGAATTTGTCATATTGAAGGACCTGTGACCATATAAAGAAACATTCGAAAATACTGTGAATCTTGTATACCTTGTTCATTTGTGTATCTGCCGCATGTAGTCTAGTCGCGTACATTCTTTAGAGTACAGCGTTATGATGAATAAATAATTCACACTGAATATTGATTAATTTGAAAAATCCTTCAGTGACTCCTTTAAAGCCTCTAAACTACTGAGCGCTCTGAATACAATAGTATTCAGAAAGTAGTATCCGATAGAAAGAGAACGAACCACTATTTGAAAGTATTGAACTTAACCTGCATAGCTAGGTAAACTAAAATATGCAGCGGTCTATATCACATTGTTAGCTAACCGAGAATCTCCTCGCAAATTCCTATTCTGTCAGAAGCACTGGTTTTGTTGAAAGCCATGTAAAGATGTCCATATTAGATGCGAACGATGCGGTGGACTAGCAATCCAAGCTCTTTCAATGCGTTTCGCTATCATCGCAACACAAATTTCTAGTGGAAACGTGGATTGTGACTGTCCGTCGGCGTCGACAACAGATGAGACAAAAAATCATCATCATCATCATAATCATCGTGAGGTACAACATCAAGGAGGCCCCCACCTAAAATATAGTGATCATCATCGGTCACAGCATCAACAAAACGCAGGCCTTGAGAAAGTGGTGCGAAATATAAAACTAACGTGACGTCCCTAGCTGCGATGATGATGCCTTGCGCAATCAAGTACGACTCGAAGGTAACGAGAAATAAGGTTGAATAATGAAGGATAACGGTAGATAAAAGTGTACAAAGGTGTAGCACTCTGAAGTACGGTTCAGGAAAACACAGCGCGGTTTATTCTCACTTCTACGCCATCTCCGAACTACTTCTTCCTCCCTTCTTAAGCAGACTCCCCGCTACCAGTTCATGTCCCAAGAGGTGCGCCAGAAGAAGAAGAAAAAAAGTCTGCCACAAAGGCATATAGAGTCACGTGAATATAGGTAAAGACACGAAAGTAAGAGGGCATAGATAAGACTTATGAGAACCGGTAACAGCTTATAAGGTATGATAACACTGTCATACCTAATAATGGTATACCACACGTGAAAGGAAGATAGCAGCTGCAAATGAAATGAAGTGAATGCGTAAACAATTTTGCCGTCAGAGTCGTCTTAGCCCAAGAAGTTATTGCCTGAAGCTTACTTTCAATGCTTAACTTGGGGAGGAATTTTTGCGGCGAGTTGATTCGAAATGCTAAAGTTTAACAACGCGAATAAACAAGAAAACGAGAGGAAGAGAGACACTGCAATAATTAATAACTGAGTTTTATTGCAGAATTGCAAGATGAAAAAAATCACAGGATCCCTTGTGCGTTCACTTAGGACGACTCGAAGGCAAAAGTCATTTTTTACTTCTCAGTCGATGTACTGGGCGGCCTACATGCACAGCCGGTCAAGTAGGCTGTCTAGATGTAATTATCCTGCCCCGCCAACCTCCGAAAGCTTTGTGCACCTAGCGTGGCTTCGCACGGCCTCTAGGATCAGAGACACCTCACCCGGTTCTGCACTGCCTCCGTGATCAGTCCACCTTTGACCAAGCTACTATGCCATGTGATGACGGTGTAGGCTTATGCCGCAGGAGCGATGGAGCGAGACGGCTGAACCAGAATCGACGGTGACAGGGAACACGAGCCGTGGCTTCACGTGCCACAGCCAAGCGCCTTCTTTATTTACTTCTCTTGAGGTCGCGCGCTATCCGGCTTTGTTCGCCGCCCAAACGAGGGCGCTTCAACGGCGCCATGTGGCGTTACGTCACATGACGTCACGCCAGAATTTGTGATGTCATGATGTCGTCCCAAATTTTTGCGATCTATGAAGTCATTGTGACGTCATATGGTGACGTCATCACGTGATGATTTTTTGCACCACTCGTTCCCGACGCCGCCGACGTGGGACGCCGACGATCAAATTTCGCGTTTCATGAGGCATATAAGGCTTTCGCCTTAGTATCAGAAAATGGTGACATCAACGAACAATATATTGAAATGTACTATAAGAACTCATATCAGACGTGTCTTTCATGCGCACGGGGAAAAAATTTCAAAATATTTTACTGACAATGCATAGAAGTTACCCTGACGCATTGTATACATAATTGAGCGACTCATACTGCCTCAGTTGTTTCTAGGATAATCAAGGATGCGCATTCCAGATTCCGACTGTTGCTTATTTGCGATATTCTTAACACATCACATCTAAGCCTAAAATACTGCATAAAATTGCGCTAACAAAAGAAAAGAGGTGTAGCATAAACGTACATTATTTGTTATTCACCTGTCATGGTAAACTCATGAATGTATATGAATATCGTCAAGGATTACGACGTCTTTATTGTCTCGCTTATTTCCTATTTCCCTTCAAGCGTTGGAAATACACTACATTCCGGTTTCGCTGCGTAACAGACGATGACCAGTGAACACTGGCGGCAATCATACGACAAAAGCAGGCGGTAGGCTGTAGTGCCCGTTCATTTCACGTGATACGCTTCAGAGGCTAAAGGTCAAAGTTCTGATCTGCACAAGCGTTCCGGAAAATTCTCAACCATACAGAATGCAGCAAGGTCGTGTGTCCCAAATTATGACTGATTTTACTCGCGGATCAAGAGGACAAAATACTATTTACACATTTGATATACTCGCGGACAGGTCATCTCGGCATTGGAGCGAAGGCCACGGAGTCAGGGCTTCCTCACATTCGTGTTACTCCGCTAGTAGTGCGGCAGCGTGCATCTGATTCTAATTCCAGTTTCAATCTTGGCTGCTCTTAGCATTAACGCGTTTAGAAAGAAAATAGGTCAGAAAAATGCAAAAGGGCGTAAGGCATTTCGGTCGTTCATTGTACATTTCAGCCTCGCATTACCAGTGTATTTTTTTTTTCTTGGAGAACTAAACGGCAAGGTTGCGGCTTCCCACGGACCAAAACACGTCATGGATGCCATGTTTGCTTTGGAAAGCAGGTTTGCAGAAAATGTGGTGCTTTCCAAGAAATTAATAAAAGAATAAATTCTTGTTGCTTGAACGATAATTTTATTTTACCAACTACTTGCTACGTCTGTTGTCGTCTCATAATAAACAAGCCAGTATTTATTTTATCAACGCAAATGAGAAAGTTCGCAATAAGATTATGCACTACCTGTCGGGGTGCTAGCAGGCATGTGTTTCGATTCTGCAGCTGCCACTCCACTGCCAATAGAAGCTGAGCTGTCCTCGAATATACCAAGCCATACTAAAATCTCTATAAAATAATTTTAACGGCTTCGATGAACTGAATAAGCTGGGAACTTGAAATTTCTGTGAAAACTCATTCGCATAGGCTTGTTTTAAGATAAGTGTGTGAGTATCTGAACCTTTAGTCACACCTTAAAAAACGTCCTATCATTTCGGATAGCTGAACCACATAAGTTTAATAATTTTGATGTCATATATTGGAAAGAACAACGCAAATTATGTCATATTAGGACTAATACATATAAAAGGCCCAGAAGACTGGGCCTTTTATATGTATTCTGTCTTGTCAGGAGCCACGAACTAGGGAACCACGTATTAGGTGTTCCTCCCACGCTCTGCATGCCTATTCAACAATAATATATATATATATATATATATATATATATATATATATATATATATATATATATATATATATATATATATATATATATATATATATATATATATATATATATATATATATATATATATATATAGATATATATTTTTTTTTTTTACTCACTGATAGTCTCAAGAGACATAGCAGATAAAGGAGATCCAGCAGATCTAGGAGGTCCAAGCCCGTTCGGCCTACGTGTAGGCCTCGGTGTAGCTGTAAGTCCAGGTGTAGATGTAAGACTAGTTGGAGTGTGAACTTTTCCACCCGCACACAACATGCCTTCGTCTAGCATGGTGGATAAAATTACAGCGCATGTGGCCACAACAAGAATAACACGCAAGCGCGACGCGTTCGCCATCGTTAATGCTCCTCAAAGGCTGCCTTTTCCGGTTAACTGTGACACACACTCATACGCCTTTTTCAGCACATTGTACACGGACGAAAACAACTTCAGACTTCATTTCCATAGCGTTGATCTCGCTTTTCAAGCCTATATTTCTGCACTGGATACGACGCACGATAAAATACGTTTTCTCAGTACCACGAAACCTAAAAACAAGAACACATTTTTTGCCTATGTCACTGTGAAGTAGCGCAAAAAATAGATATGATTAATGAGCGCAGCTCTGAATCTACTCAAAGCAAATGCAGTTGCATACAGCTGTAATTTTACCAGAAAGGCTAAAGTGTCGTCGTGACATCTGCATTCTTTGCGAGTAATCATTTTTTTCTTTCCGATGAGGATAGAATGTTAATTACATTTTATTAGCCTGACACATTCTGTTTCAACGGCCTACTACCGAGATTTCTGCTCGCAGCAGTGCTCTACTTGGAAATCTGTACTGTGCTGCACGTGTTATACACAGCTAATGAAACCGACAGAGAATTAAGCCAAGGAAAGCACTGGCGATACTATTTGTCGTTTGATTCTCACCTAAATGAAAAGGAATTGAAGTGGACAAAAAAATCACCCTTTCGTCGGAGGGATCCGAACCCACAACCTTTGAATTACGTTTCCGGTGCTGTACCATTCGAACTACGGCGAAGGGCACTCCCTCGTCCACTTTTTCGTAGGGTATTTCTAGGAGTGTTAGCCAGCGCGACTCGTAGCCCTCGTGCGAAGATCACGTGCCCCGTGGCGCCCTCTGGCAGAAAAGAGTGTTCCACACTCGCCGCCTGGGCTTCGAGGGGCGCTGGTTAACACTCCCAGGTATTTAGCGCGCATAAAAACCCTAAAAAAAGTGGACGAGGCAGCGACTTCCGTCGTAGCTCAAATGATAGAGCATCGGACGCGTAATTCGAAGGTTCTGGGTTATTAAAAAGAATTCGGCGGATCCCACGCGTTGTGGGAATCGGTTTCATGCGAAGCAGTCAGCGATTACTTTTATGCTGTATTTTATGGCTTTGAACCAAGCGTTACGAGATGGATCGACGTGTTTTTGTAAGTGTAGTAGTCGTGTGCACATCATGCGCTTACCGGGCGCGTCGACAACACTGGCATTTAAAGGGAACTTATGGTGCGACGTAACGTCAGCCATCACGTTAGAGCACATACGTCAGTATTATCGAAACTAAGTGCACTTTATGGTGCAATCATGTGAATATCATACGTAACTTTCGTTAATGTATTCCTCCGGGGTCGAGCAATGCTTCGATATCGCTTGCTCAAACATAGGAATACAAGTGTAATGTTTATTAGGCTGCTATAAAAGCGGAGCCAACACTGGAACCTCAAACGGTTATCTGACATGACGCCTGTATCGTAGAAGTACATATGTAGTGTTTATTGCTTTCTTGTCAAATTAGATAGCCAGCACAACAACCACCATTGACGTCGCACCGATTACGCCAGCATGGGCTGTTTTTCCAAACCAGTTTATAGCCCTGGCGCGGATCTGTGGTAGAATACCTGATTGCCATGCAAAATGCTTGGGTTCGATTCCTTCTGGGATCGATCCTAATTTCTATTCTTTCCATTCGTCGGGTCAACGCTGCCGATGTCGGTTTTTCTTAACGCTCACGAATTTAAATTACCAATGTCTGTTCTCGCCGTTCCTGCGTAGATATAAACTGCCAATCACCTGCGGCACATACACGTACACCGCGGCCCGTGTTAAACGGTTATGTGCAACACGTGTCTGGAGGAAAGGGTTTGACGACGTACGCGACAGGATTTTCGCGTTATTCATGCTATTACCCGACAGCCATATTCGTCAAAGCCACTTACCCTCACATGCCAATTCTTGTCTACACCAAGTTAAGGAGGGAATAATGAGAGCACCCAGACGTAGGCTGCTAGATAGATAGATAGGCAGATAGATACGTAGATAGAAACGCTCAAAGTGCCAAAGGTTCGCTAAGAAACGCTTCGAATTTGATAATTGTTGGGGTTTAACGTTCCAAACCATGATATGGTTAGGGGGGACGCCGTAGTGGAGGGTACCGGAAATTTCGACCGCCTGGAATTCTTTAACGTGCACCTAAATATAGGTATACAAGCCTCAAGCATTTTCGCCTCCTTCGAAAATGCCGCCGCCACGACCGGGATTCGGTCCCGCGACCTTCGTGTCAACAGAAGGTTTGGGTTCAGATTCCACCCGCAGCAAGGGAGATTTTTCGCACACTCCAATTCTTTTCAGTTTAAGTGAGAATCGTTAGACTACAGTTAAGAAACTTTAAATAATGTCCCGTGTGCTTTCCTTGGCTTAATCGTCTGTCGGTTTCATTAGTTGTGTAGAATTCAGAAAAACAAGCCCCTAGGATGATTCTTCCTTTTTCGTAAGGTGCTGCATGTAGGCACTACTAGGAGGTAATGCAGACCTCTTTTGCTTAAGCTTGTCGAACGGGCCAACGGAAGGCGCATCCCACGGCGACTGAAGCGCGTGTTTCGCATTTAAACTTTCGCAAAGTGGATGTTTACCTATTGTGTACATGATCCATGTCGGTTTCACATGTAATCTCGGAGAGGGCTTTGATTCCACCATCGCTTCAAAAAGCCTTCATAAATATGTCATTTTACATTACTTTTCTGTGATGCCGGTACAATGTCTTCACATGGTCCAGATACGTTCACCCTCTCCTTGAAATGGCGGGTAATCAATAGGTAAGGCACGTGGGGCCCTAGGTTCGTAACCCTCCACCGCCAAGAACACTTGTGTCGTTTTGCACATTTATGTTTTATAGCAGTTCGTATTGCGTGAGAGGGACGTACGGATGGTCGGACGTGCAGGTTTTTCGTTCAGTCGGCGTAGAAATGCCTCCGAATTTAGCACCCAGGCGCTGTTATTGCTGCACAATGTAGCTGAGATATTGATCACCCCAAATAATGACAATACTAACGACGGTGTGTTTGTGTTTGGAATAAAGAGGGAACAATTTTGAATACTCCCTGGGTCCTTCCATATTTTTCTTCTGGTCATCAACCCTTGGCCGAAGCCTAGGCGGGAACCAGGACTAACCCACCAATTCGCAGGGCACTCAATAAAGTTATCTGATCTGATAAGCTCTCGCCAAAGTTTTATATAGTTATAAAAGCTGCCATCAGACGCGCCGCCTGGAGTAGAAGTGCACCGATCTGCGCGTTTGAAAGGGTCAGTCGCATTTCGCGTTAATGTTTCAGCAGTCCGTGAACTGCGGGCGAAATGTCTTGTCTCACAAGAAACATTTCGCCCGCAGTTTTTCCGTTGTATTCGCTAACTGAAGGTAGCAGTGATGCGTGCCGAGCAAATAATATAGCTGAAGTTAAACGTTGAATTTTTTTTTGGCACAGCTGGCATAGTTGGAGACTATTAACCGTGATGCCATGCGCACAATAACAGCGTTACCCCGCATCACCCCGATACCAACTTTACAGGAGCACGCCCAGCTTAACACAATTGCAGAGCTATTTTCACAAAGGGAAAAAGCGCGTGAAATAAAAAATTGGCCGCGTATCTGCGTGCTTCGCTGCAAATGTTGTCTAAAGACGATAGAAAAGGCGCTGCGTGAGATATGGACGCCAATTGGCAATACGTCGGGAAACATGAGTGCTGTGTTGCGGGCTAGTAGTCCCGGCACAGCAGCAGGCGAAGACCGGCGGTGACCAACGCGACCGGCGGGGACGCCAGCCAGCCCGAACACGCGGTTTGGCGCGAAGCGCTGAAGCAGAAGAAACGTCCGCACTTAACGAGTACTCTCCACACACTCTTTTATTTACACGTCGCCTGGGTAAAACAGGAATGCCAGAGCGGCGCCCCATGGCATTCGTTCAGTGCAATACAGAGCCGAAACCGAAACACAACAATGAGCTCGTGCAGAGGGCACGGAGGAAGGCAAGTTTCAGCACAGTCGCATTTTCAGCGCAGCTTAAGAAACCAGGGTCTTTAGAATTACGTATGTATGCATTTTCTATTAAAGGAACACACCACCTAACACTTACCTAGTGATATTGCGCCTCAGATATGCGTAATGTTTGCTTTTTGATCGACAATGCACACAAGTATGAACCTAGTTAGCCGTTCAAGATGGCTGGCCCTTGGGCAAGTGGTTCAACTTTGGCCGAGTGGCTGAATCGAGTGACGTGCCGACAAACAGAAAGACAGACCGAAATTTCTTCGTTTAAGTATCCCAAGAAAGACTATCGTATTTAAAAAGCAACTTGTTCCGGTTGTGACCACTTTCAACGCAGGTCTCCCATTGACCACCAGTCCGATACAATGCCTCCCTGGGAATTCACCACCATCACATCTAATAAGACAACCAAGTTACGGCGCAGCGATACATCTGGTATTATTGACGAATGCTCTGTCATCGAAGCACCATGCGCAAACGTCTGCAAAGTCTATACAGATGCTGCCATCCTACAAGACGGCGGAAGGACATCATTCCTAAGTACCACGCATAATTTCATCAGTGGTCACCAGCATTATCTATCTTCGGAAGCCAGTCCTCTTGTAATGAAACTTCAAGCCATCCATGACGCAGAGCGGGATGTCACCTCTAAGCTGTTTACAATTAAGCAACTTGACGTATTCACCGATTCTTTAGCGGCTGTCCAGGAACTCAAGAAAGTTCACAAGGGGATGGAAATCTGCGAGGCGATACATAAGGTGAACCGTAATACAGCCACTTGCATCAGGGTACACTGGATTCAAGGCCATGCTGCGAATCCTCACAATACTGCTGCTTACCAACAGACACACTGCCCTCCTAATACGGACCTCCCATCTATTGCCCTTCCACCTCAACCCCTAAATACACTCCGTGCCCGTAAAAACGTTCTCCGGCAGGATACACGCGCTCTTATCCCACCGTGTGTCTGCTCTCTCTCCCTTCACCTTACTAGGGCGGAGGAAGTTGTGCTTAGGAGTCTTCGGGCAGGGGTGGCCCTTACACCAGCTGTTATGTCAACATGGAACTGGTCGCATTTACCAGTTGGTACTACATGCCCGTACTGTTCTGTTCCGGTGATGCAAGCAGATGCATACCACCTTATATGGACATGCCAAGGATTACAGTCGAAACGCTCCCGTCATCTCCTGCAAGCTGGTCTTCGCTACAGTGACACAAACAGCTATGACCGGTGGATACATGACAACACATTCATCAAGACACTTCTTCACTTCATACACAACACCGGCCTAACGGCGCACATTTGACAGAAATATACACAACAAATATTATGCCTTAAGGGCAAGTCTATGTCGCAAATAAAAAAATAATATAGCATGCGATCTGTTGTCTAACTCAAGTGACTAATCGTTAGCGATTGCTCGACCAAGTCTACCCAGGAAGTGATACTGCTAAAGCTTGGTCTAACGAAACCCGATTTTACAAAGTTCCCGATCTAACGAAGAAATTTCCATGCCCGCTCAAGTATCCATAGGGTAAAATGTCGACATCAACCCGACTTAACGAAACTAGCCTAACACCAAAACCAATTTATCGAACTTTCTTTCTGAAATAAATCAGTAAAAGAATCGGTGATTTCGTTCTAATTTTGGTACGGACTGGTTTTTCTGTGAGCGTGCGCCCTAAAGCTTTCGCGGTAAAACCGTAAAACACCTGGTCACCCTGGTAACGACCCTAGCCTTATTTTTACCAACCTACACGCAGCGCACGTGCGTGGAACGAACTGAACAGTAGGTAGGGCTCTTACGTGTCAGATGGTGCTAGGGGTAAATGCTCTCACAAGAACACTACGGTGGTTGCTTTTATTTTTTCAGGGTTTGTCCGACAGATGGCACTGATCGTAATTTTCTTGCTCAGCCCTCTAGTGCAATCATGCACTGCATTCGTTCGCTCTTTAATTGCATATCGGCAGCCTTGCGATAGCTTGGCGCGACCGTTTGCTTGGTTTTCACCTCCCGTACATGAGAGGCTTCATGTCCGGGTGACGTGGGAGCCTGCATGTCCAGGCTGTTTTTGCGGACTTTTGCGTGAATTTGCGATTAATACAATGTCACGGCAAATGTTCGGTGTCAGTATGTTATTATTAGGGGTGTGCGAATATTCGAAAGTTTCGAATATTCGTCGAATATTACATTCGAAATATTCGTATTCGATTCGAAAATCGTGTATTCGGAAAGTTTCGAATATTCAATAACTTCGAATATTCGAAAAATCGAATATGTGATTCGATTATCATGCACAAGATAACTCGTCTTCCACATTTCTGCTGCGTTCGTATAGCTAAAAACGTTGCCGAGAGGAGCGATAAACATCTTAAGTACATGGAGGCACGATGTCTGCCTGCGACGAGCTCCCCAATACGTATGATTTATTGCTGGTGCATCCCCGACGTGCCGCGCTGTTGGCGATCATGTAACCATAAATTTTCAATATTATGCGGCCGTAACGTGCCGCACTACCACTCGTTCACTATGCGGGACCACTTCTGAAGAAGGACAGTGGCCCATGTGACTGGTGGCGGACTGTAGGCACTTTCAGGTACCCCAGTCTGGCAAAGCTTTGCCCCATGTACCTCCCTATACCAGCCACTTCTGTTCCAAGCGAGTGTGCCTTTTCAGTGGCAAGGGGGGGGGGGGTTGTCTCTGTTAGAAGGGAGCGCCTGCTGCCTGATCATGTGGAGCAACTCATATTTAACATCTAGTCATTACTTTCATTGTGCCGTGATATTTGCTTGTGTTGTGATGTGCATTGTGCTAGCCTGCACATTGTGTTCTGTAGATAGCAGTGTATGTTGTGTTGCCAGTCAGGCTGTTAATGTTGTTGTTTTTCAAATAGCTACATGTTAAATAAAATATTGTTACTGCGGAGGCATTTTTCCTTTGATATTCGATATTCGATTCGATATTCGAAGGTGGATATTCGTGTTCGATTCGTATTCGAAAAATTTGATATTCGCACACCCCTAGTTATTATCTTAGATCTAGACGGACTGAAAAATCTCTTTCAGGATTCTAGGAACGTGCCGACCATAGTTTGCTGAGCCATTCGCCGCGAGATCGGGCTACAGGTGGCAGCACCGTCGCAGCGCTAGTGTGGATAGGCGGTCATCGGCGCTTATACAAACGCACACCACAGCGCTTCGTTGTGAGCGATTTGACCCGATTTCCGGCAAATAAAATGCGTTGACTGCAGTTTTCTGGTAATATGTGCGCTCTTCATTCCCGAATTAATGCACGAAGCGCGCCGAACGTTACTATTACTTGTGAGAGAAGCGTATTCTGGCAATGAACGGGGTTGCTCGCCTTCGGCAACAGTCGGCGTTTTCGCAGTGGGTGACGTTTTCTTGCTGTTTTATTGGTACACGTTCACCTCGTGTTGCACCTACTACGCACTGCTGTAGCGCGACTGAATTAAGTATTTACTTCTTGTTCATCTGGATACCCCCCAACAAAAAGAAAGCCCGTATTCCTGCACGATGAGTTCAAATAGCACTTTGTGCACTGTGTGCTCAAATATTCATCCGCATTTCTTATTCAGTTCTCCAATGTAGGACAGTTGATAGGTTTACTGAGGAAAGCTACGTGGCTGACAGCGCTTCAGCGCTACAGAAGCGTTTAACACGCACACGCTTGTTTTTTTCCACTAACAGTAACAGAGGTAACTGTACAGCACGGAACTTTCTTCGATTAATTACTTGCGCGGCAGTAATGGAACAAAGGCCCGGTTATTTCACGGGACCAAAGTACGTTTTTTCACGCGAATAATGTCCGCTGCCTTCCGCCAATATATTACAACATAACATACACGCTCAAGATAACGTAAAGAAAAAAAGATGTCGCTTCGCGTGAAATTACTACCACATAAATGTAAAGTACGCCGTTTGGATTAATTTTGACCATCAGGGCTCTTTAACGCGTACCCTAAGTACACGGGTGTTTTTGTATAAATTTCGCTACAAGGTAAAACTGCGCAAGGCAACTCAGTTTTGCGATTTCCGTACATTCCATATTCTGTTCTTTTTAGGGGCAATTTAAGTACCGAAGTGTCAGACATGACTTGACAGAAATATTTATGTGTAGTGTGACCAGGACCATACACAACTAAAGCTCGTTGCGTAAGCTATAAACGGCAGCTCCGAAGTTATACACCAAACCACAACGCGCAAGTGCATGAGAGCCTTTTTTTTTTACCACCGAGCCGCTAAAAGGCTAAATTCACGTTAGATTTAATACTTCTCATCTTTAGGACAACGCCAAGTGCACTTTACAATGCGCTTGAACCACAGAGCGGCACCTACACCAATATAACTCTCGTGAACGGAGGGTACGACGACTACACACAGCACTCTCTACAAGTGCACTCACTGATCTTAATACAGTACAATATACAGCCGATCACGGCCAAATGCTTCTTTACATCGTGTTAGGCATACGTACGAGCGGGTAAAGTTGCACTAACGCAACGGAACAAACCGTCTTTTGAGGACCTGCATGACGTACGCGCACATGCAAACACAGCGTCGCTAGCAGACGACGCATGGAGCAATCCACACTAGGCGCGGTTTAGTCAGAAGCCGCGAGGTGGCGACTCCGCTCGATCTCGCGGCCAATAGGAGTGCATATGTAATGTTTATTACGTCGTTATCAGCGCGCTTGGCTAACACTAGCTGCAGAAACGATTGACGTTGCCCTGACATGACGACTGCATAAGGTTTTTTCCCGTGCAGCAGTTAGTTGCAAGCTCTGGTTTGGCTCTGTGGTAGGATAATTCACTATCGCGGAATGCCTGGAATGCCTGGGGTGGACTTCGGCTGCGAGCGTGCATTTCATTCTTTGCGCCTGTACAGATTTCTGCGACACCGGCTCCATAACACTATTGTTTGAATATTTACAGACTCTGTTTTCGCCATTTTTCGCCATTGCTTAGTTGATGTAAACTGCAAATGACATGTGGCGCATACCCGTACTGCATCGGCCGTGGTAGGCGGGTATGTGCCACACATGATTGAGGAAAACTGTTTCAAGACGTACGCGACAAGCATGTCACGATATTCATTTCATGACCTGCGAATCGCGTTCGTCATACGTTCATGTCCTTCTATGCTAATTTTCCTTCAAACCAAGTTCAAGATACGACCACGAGAGCACCCAGACGTAGGCGGCTAGATAGATAGATAGATAGATAGATAGATAGATAGATAGATAGATAGATAGATAGATAGATAGATAGATAGATAGATAGATAGATAGATAGATAGATAGATAGATAGATAGATAGATAGATAGATAGATAGATAGATAGATAGATAGATAGATAGATAGATAGATAGATAGATAGATAGATAGATAGATAGATAGATAGATAGATAGATAGATAGATCTTGACGCGAAACTGTAGATGTCGTTGTTCACGCATTATATTAATATTTGGACCAAATATTGACATGACATATGCAGCGTTTCCTGACTGTACTCAAGAAGTGCTTCAGGGTCTACCTTAACATACTAAAGATGAAACGGATTAGATCGTTGTTATACTCCTCTTGGAAACTGCGTACAAATGTGCTAGGTAAAATGTGGTCTTTTAATGTGCAGAACAAGGAACGCTCAGTTAATTACTGCGCTCGCGCTGTATGCTCAGATTGCGCGAGCAAAGTTTTGCTACTTTGCCATCGGCATAGACAGCATAGTTATTTAGTTCATAAAGGACAAGGCGTATATCATGGGGACGCGACATATTTATTTCCACATTTACATTTTTTGGGGCTACACAGCTGTGGCAATAAGTTTTTTAATGACGCTTAGCCGTCGGCAGGAATTTTCTAAGGACATGAAGTATACGTTTGGCGATTAAAAAGTGGCAGGAGCCTCAGCAATGCCATGCATGCCAGAAACGCCGGGATCACCACCGTAGCCTAAGCGGCCCCGAGGGTCCTCGTAGCCACGACCGCCAGATGCAGAACTGCGGCCCAAACCTGCGATTGATATTCATTCATCAGCTACCAGCTTTTTCCATGATGACAGACCTATGATCAGATGAAAAAACATTCGAAAAGACTGTGCATCTTGTATTCCTTGATTATGGTATATCTGCTGCCATATAGTGTGGTCGCCTACAATCTGTTGCGCACGACATGATGACGAAAAAGTCTGTCATACTTCATGTTTTTTTTATTCGAAGGAGTTCTTGCTGATTTCTCACGCGTATATTAATCAAGATGTGACTTCTCTACGTGGATGGTAGAGTAGTATATGCCTTTTAACGCCTCTCAACTGCGAACTGTTAGCGGACGATACAAACCGAAGGAATACTATGTCAAATTATTGAGTTTGCCTACATAGCGAAGTACAGCAAAAATAGGCAGCGTTAAGTAGCAGAGCGTTAAGCAACTGTGGGGCACCTTTGTATTCTCTAAAAATTAATAATTTGTTGAATCAGATGTAAGGATATTCATTATTGGATGCGAATGATACAGTTGGCTAGCAAGCCGAGATCTTTCGAGGCTTTTGGCTGTCGTTACATCAACACTTTGTTCAAATTTTTCAAGCGAAGATTGCATTGCCCGACTCGTGTCAGCGAAGGCGTTTTGGGTTTTCACAAAAAATTCATAGCGCGTATGGGCCACAGAAATTGGGCAAGTCCCACTACTCACCACTCATCTTATAAAAATACAGAAGGGAACTAACGGGAGGCAAACACGGAACCCCGTCTCGCTCCGAGGCTTGAAGGAACGGCAGCGGGAACGGCCCCGTGAACGTGCTCGCGCTCACCGGCCGAATCCACAGTATCGACAAGCGCAAGTGAAAGCGAAACGCCAACGACGGGCCGATCCTCACGTTAGAGCTGCGATCGCGGAAGCACAAAGACAAAGACGGGCCGCTCCAAAAGTTAGACAGGCGTACGTCGAAGCGAAAACACAATGGCGGGCCGATCCTGAGTTCAGGTCTCCAGAAGTACAAACGAAAACCCAGTGCCCAGCAGCTAACCGTGAAGTGCGAAGCCCGCACAGCGAATCTAAACGCAAGCTACGAGAAGACAATCTCGAGCGGCGGGTCCAGGATCCCATCCGGTTGCGAGAGGCTCCAGTCCAGGTGACGCCCAGTGCAGAAGCCGCCGATGCCAGTGCTAATCCTCCTCACACATTCCAAGATATCAGTATACATACGAAGATCGGCATGGGCCGGGCGCTGGGAGAGGACGAGCTTAAACTACTCAAGAGCCGCTGTAGGTGAAGGTCCGATTCCCGGCATGGAGAAAGGAAAATTCTTAGGTACGAGCATTTCGCAATGCTATAGAAAGAAAGAAAGAAAGAAAGAAAGAAAGAAAGAAAGAAAGAAAGAAAGAAAGAAAGAAAGAAAGAAAGAAAGAAAGAAAGAAAGAAAGAAAGAAAGAAAGAGAAAGAAAGAAAGAAAGAAAGAAAGAAAGAAAGAAAAATCTCATTTCCGTTGCAAGGATGAAGCAATGAATGCGATAGCATCAAATTGGAATATCATACGAAGAAAGGCTGGCACCTTGCTCCTTTAGCAAACACGGCCGCTGCAGCGAGCAAATTGATCTTGGTACGGTCTGTGGCTTCACCGCAAACTTTGCTATGACAGCAAAGCACAACACGTAGAAAGCTATTCGCTCTGTTGAACACCCCTCAAAAGATAAGCGTGCGAACGCAGGCGACCGCGCCCTGTAGCTCAAAGTACGGTTTTTTTTTTCGCTATTACTAAGATATCTTGCAAAAGTGTAAAGTACCACATAAAAATGGTCCAACAACACAATATGCCTCCTACAAGCGTACATTACCTGTTATGCACCTGCCACAGTGAGCTCCCTAATGCAATTACATATTTTCGACTATTTCGACGTAAACGTTAAATCATAAGCGGATGCGTCTGCGTCCATTTATAATGTGTAAACATAACACCCGGTCGTATAGTTTGCATTTTATATGAAACCAGCCGGCCTTTTTTAATTGATAAACGTGAAAGATCACTGTCAGAAAGAGTTTCACAGTGCAACGTGGTAGGTGCTTGGGCACATGAATTATGGGTGTTCCGACGTAGGAGTGGTCTAAGGCTAAGTTATTTAAAGCGACAGCGTTAAAGAGCCCATCTCAGAAAAACTCTGATGTCGACGTTGGCGGCGTTGCCCGTGAGGGAAATATCCCGATGTAAGCAAGGAATACAAACTGGCACTTCGTGCCAGAATCGAACCCAGGCATTCGGCGCGGCAGCCAGACGTTCTACCGCAGAGACACGTGAAATGGCTTCATAAAAAACGCTACGCAGGAGTCATGTAATGCGAGGACTCGCGCTAACACATGTAATATGGCGTTGCAGGAGCGTAAAACCGCTCAAGGCGTCACACCGTATGAAAAGCGCAACAAGTGGGTAGTCTAGGCCCACCCATTAAAAAAAGATCAGACACAATTCATCATCATCAGCTACAGCATCAACATGATGTGCAGCTACGTAGGTGCGCGTATTTTCTCACTGAAGCTTAGTGGGCTATTCGGTAATCCGCAAAATGATGAATTACGGCGTAGTGGGCACTTCGCAACCGCACCTGAAGTAGGCACCCTAGGACAACGTTAACGACTGCGAATGTCGGGCGCAGAGACGTTCTCTTTCTAGCGGCATGGTTCAATCGCCCACCGAGAAGCGATGCGTTGCAAGCTAATGAGAAGGTTATGCGAAGAAGGCCCGATTACGCTATCGCGTTCCACTTAAATGGGTCATGAACCACGTTTTCACGTAGAGAGTGATTGACCTCAGTATTGGAGTTTATCGCTTCACGAATCGAGCACTTCCATAAAAAATTTTGAATCCTTCAAGTACGGGCGGAGTTGCAGGGATTTTGGAAGTGTGAGGCACGACGACGACAACGGACAAAGGGAGAGTCACACACACGGAGCGCCCGTGTATGACTCTCCCTTTGTCCGTTGTCGTCATCACTTCGAGATATGCTGAACCAACACGCCCAGTCTGCCATTGTTGCGTAGATGTGCAGAAGCGTCAATTCTTCTCTTTTCCCCTTTTCCTTCGTCGCATTTGTGGCATGCTGTAAGCGCTTCTTCTCTTCTCGCGTCCTGACGAGCGCGCTGGAAGCTAAGCACGAAGGGATGACAACGGGGAACGAATGTGCATCGCGCGCGCGTCATGAAACGCAATCACTCTCTTCCCGCATTACTCCGGTAGGCGAAAGTGTCACTACTGCGTAATTTTAGCACACTACAGAGCGCTACGCCTGGCACGTGGCGGCAGCCCGGGGCAAGAAGTGAATCTGATCCAAACGCCCCTCTTGCTTTATGGCAACTGTCGGCGAATAGCAGCCATCATCTGTGTGACGCAAAACCAGCTGTATGACAGCTCTACGAAGAGTGTCAGTACAGGCATCTGGATGAAGAGACGGTACTCAAGAAAGTGGCAACTTCGCGCTACGCTTGTGGACTCTCCTTGCTGCGCACGACTGCAAGATTTGGCCTTCAAATCCAAAGCTTAAAGATCCTCCAATTTTTTATTGCTCAATATGTGTTCTCTTACGTGTTTGTTTTTTATCATTTTCCGTTTTGTCGACTTGAACGATTGTAATGTATAAATATTTTTTTTTTTGCTTACAGTGTCAATGTACTCACTCATGCCATGGCAGCCGGCGATGTATAATAAATGAACAAATTTGGGCAACCAAAATATTGAAAATTTTTCTAAATTCATTGGTCGCCTAGGGCAGGGGTCCTCAACCTGCGGCCCGCGGGCAGTATGATGAGGCTCCCGCCACGACGTCAGAACCCTCCCCTCCCCTTGTCACTTCCTATCTGAATGCCGACATGGGAGTTTTGATCTGAAAGGGGTTTAAACAGGAACAAAGAAAGATCGCTTCCAGTTGGCATTGTTCCCCATGTTCACACCTAGCCAAATAACGTCTTCACTTCCCTCCTATTGCACAGGCCCAAAAAAGGGTGAAGAAAGATGGGACATTTGCGAGTTGTCTAAGAATATTCGCGCCAAAAGTTGCATTTAAAGAGTCCTTCTTTTTCGTTTTGTTTTTCTTAGAGCCTATGTTTGTAAATTGAAACCTTGTGACAAGTGAGCTCAAAATAAACCTGAATTTATTGTAGCTTTATACAATATTTTAATTAATTCGCCGAATTCTTCAACCCCCCCACCCTCCGATTGGCCTTCCGGTCCTCACCATGTGAGCTTCATGCAAGGTGGCCCTGCGCCTGAAAAAGTTGCGGACCCCTGGCCCGGAACAACGAATAGTTGGAGGCAGTCATAGCCTATATATATAATGAATGTCATCAAATGGAACGGTGGCCGACAAAACAGTCCACACAGCTTTGACTTTGAGTGGTGCGGTAAAGGACGGGCCGGCGTATTTCCTAAATAGAGGAGGTATGCGCGTGACCCAAGCATATCGGGTTCACCTACTACGAGTGATGCCCAAAGGCTAGTTTATAGTCCGGCACATTGTCGGCACTCGCGTTCGAGCGCACACGTCAGTTACATCAGAGAGGGATTAAAAAAATCACAGCATATCCACGGAGTGAATGATGATGAGTGGGCGAAGCTGCGGAGGTTCATCGGTAAACCGTGAATCTTCCGTGAATTCTGCCCAGTACATCATCACCGACGTGAGATCGGGCGCGTTTATACTAAAGGTTCGATGAGTTATGACGACTTGCAGCTCACTTTAATTTTACATGTACGCTGTGAATTTTCATTGTTTAGAAAACCATTGCTCTAGAAAACATCTGGCGTCTTTCGTTAAGCAGCTGGCGTCTTTTCGTTTTGCTTTAGAAACATCTGGCGTTCTTTCGTTTTGCTTTTACAAAACATCTGGCGTCTTTCGTTGGTTTATTTCATCAATCAACGGCGTTTTGAACAAAATTTTTATTGTTTAATCACGCACAGGAGAAATCTCACCAGGTACTACCTTGGAGGTAAACAATGGCTGCTAATGGGAATGAGAGACAGAAGAAGTCGGCTTTTAGCTAACACTTACACTTCTACTTCTACTAACGTTTCCTACTGGAACATGCCAATGGCTGCTAATGGGGAATGAGAGACAGAAAAATTCGGCTTTTAGTTAACGCGCACGCTGCGAATTTTTTATTGTTCAACAACGCACAGGAAAAATCTCCCACCGGCACCACCTTGGAGGTCAAAGCGTAAGACTGGTTACGCACTACGACTACTACGACTACGACTACGACTACGAGGGACGAATGGGTGCCGCCTTAAGGAGCTTCACCCCTAAAATCTCCGTTGTAACCAGCGTTCGTAAACGTGTCCCAACCAAGGAGGTTCCCAACGGGTCAAGCTACGCTAGACTATGAGTGATCAAGGGCGTGGTACTAGAGAGTTTCAGTATTTTGGCCCAAGACACTGGGTGCCCAAGCCACGTTGGGTAGGGTGCTCTTGCGTTCAGAGGAGCCGCAGAATTTGAGAACTGGGTCAAACACAAGCTGCGTTGGGTCAAACGCACGGGGCGTCACACGTGGCGAAGTTGAAATCATTCTAGACGCGGGCCATACTGCGTCGTGACCCGCGCTGAGTTTGCGTCGTCTCGCTCGCTACCAAAGACGCCTTGGGGACCCACGCTAGTTTTCGATTTTTGGGCCTTGCGTTAACGCGAGCGCAAGAGCTCAAGAGTGGCTTGGGTTCTGCGCTTGCGCCCTGGTGGCTCGCAAATTTTTTGGGTCCGCAAGCTTCTTGGGGCCCCAATTCTCAAACTGTCTACTATTTATGCAATGGATGAGAATGATAAGAAAACGTTAGCGTTCTGTAAACGCGCGAAATGTCTTAATGCGGAAGAATAGCTTGCAGAAAACCGTCAGCTCGGAGGCAGGATCTATATGCTCTTCAACAATGGCAGGTCACGTGAGCTGAGCACAAACTTGACGTCGTCATTTGTATAGCGGGTGTTGCAAGCATGCTATTTTGCCAGTGTCAGTGGTTGGCCTGTGTCACTTGGGGGCCAGTAAGCATCGGAGTAGGGTGCCTCGCTGCCAGCATTCCTTCGGACAGTGTGACGACACGCGCCGCCATATTGTGTAGGAGCACGTATAGGAGGCGCTAAACTGGCAACATCACACAACGCGATAGCACAACACACGCACATGTGTCCGCATTCACTGTTTGACCCAATATGGCGGTGGCGCAGTCAATTGGCGTCACCACCCGTGGTCGAACGAACGGTGGCATCGGGGCACCCTATAGTGTGCCTCGATGTGTCCGCCCCCCTTAGGACGTTGCCATTCTTTGAAGGGGCTGATGCCGCCACGACACCATTTTTTACCTCGCGTCTAGCGCCTCTCAGCGCAGCCGCCGTAGAGCGGTGAGACGCCGGTAAGACGCCGTGGGCTCAAATATGGCAGCCGCACCGCAGTAGACGCCGCAGATGTCCTCGCCCTAAAGCGGACAAAACGCGCATCAAGCCACCCTAAGGCACCCTACATCGGGGCGCCACCTCACGCTTCTCGCTATCTTTTCAACATAATTCCTGCCAGAACCAGACTCGACAGCGACGTGCCGCCAACACCAACGAGATTATTTCCGAAAAGCAGCTGACCCAACCACTCTACCAATGACGTCACACATGACGTTTCTTCTCAGGTCAAGCGACCCAAGCTGTTGAGCTGATAATAGATACTCGCGTTTTCGATGGCGCGCTACCTCTTCTTTCCTCTTGGTTGTCTCGCTTATTTCCTGTTTAGCTTAAAACGCTGGAAGTGAATTATATTGGGGCTGCGTTACATCACAGACGATGGTGCTCGAACACTGGCTGTAGAGTGTACTAGAACATGGGAGGGCCCCGGAACGAGCTTTGAAAAGTGAAGCTCAAACAGGGTCAATCCGCTTGCAGCGCTGCGATCGGTAGTCTGCAATGTGTCGTCGTTTAAGAGTTGCGCGCGGCTCCGCCGAAGTGGTGCAGGGGTAGAAAACCCGCTTCCAACTCAAAAGGCCCGGGTTCGAACCGCAGCTGTAGATGGTGGGTTTTTATTTTTAGTGTCACCTTTTATAGCTGTATTAGTTTTCCTTTGTTTCTTAAAACTCGCTTCAGTTGCTACGTGTTGGTTCAAAAAGTAACGCAAGATGTGAAGTAAAATAGAAGAAATTTGACAGTGAGCGCAGTTAGCGCCACCGCCCGGAATTGATCAAAAACGTAAAGTATGGCCTCCGAGATTTTCGCGAATACGAGACTCGAAACTAGATTTCACATTTTACGTTTCTTTTTGTAGCAATACGTAGCAACAGAAGCCAGTTTTAAGAAACAAAGGAAGGCCAACATAGTTATAAAAGGTTACCCTAAGAATAAAAACCGAGCATCTACAGCTGCGATTCGAACCCAGGCCTTAGGAGTGGGAAGCGGGCATTCTACCCCTGCACCACTTTGGCGGAGCCGCGCGCAACTCTTAAACGACGACATATTGCAGACTACCGATCACAGCGCCGCATGTGGATTGACCCTGTTTGAGCTTCACTTTCTGTACATTGGTGCTGCGGCCGTTCCGAGTACCCCCTGCTCTAGTACACTCTACTGGCAGTATCATCTTCGTGCCTGAACGCTATTGTGGCCGTTCATTACACGGGACTCACTTCAACAATGAACGTATGGTCTGCACTAGAATTCTCGAAAATTGTGATCAATACTGAATGTAGGAACGTCATGTTATTCAAAAGTTAAACGCTGTACTTACAGATCAAGAGTCAAGGATAGTCTTCTAAACACTTTGTACGCTTCCATACTGAATTCTCCATAAAAACAGCTTGTAACAAGTTCGGTTACTAAAACCAACAGCAAATTTAAGTATTTTGAGAAAATTTCTGCACATATATCATTCAAGATAAATATACAATGCTTTGAGCCTCTCGTTACACCTCTCACCCATCCGATGGGCCGTAGTATCAATTTCTAATTGCTGCACTTCAAATATGCTTCAGAATTTTAACTTATTACTTGAAAAATGAACAAAAATCATGTCCTATCAGGGTTACCGTTTCCAGAAAATCCAGAAGATTGAGGAGATCCAAGGCCAGATGACCTAGGTGCAGGCCCCGGTGCAGCTCCAGGTCCAGATGCAAGGCCAGCAGGAGCTTGTATTCTTGCACTGGCGCACAAAGTGCCTTCATCTAGCATCGCGGACAAAACAACGGCATATGCGGCCGCAAAGAGAATCATTCGGTAGATCGAAACCTTCGCCATCGTTAAGGATACACAACTGTTGCACGTTACGACTGACATCCACACACTCTTATATGCATGTTTGAGCAGATGGCTCAGAAACAAAAACGACCTCATATTTCATTGTAATAATGTCAATCTTAAGTTTCACGCTCATATTTTCCCGCTGAGGATGAGGCGTCATCACATGTCTTTTCTTAATTTCAGCAACTTAAAGACAAAAAGAGATTGCGTTACATAGTTAAACGTAAGTAGCTTAAGGAACTAAAAATGATTAATGAGCGCCACTTTTATTCTGCACAAAAATTATGTATTCACATACAGCTGTGTTACTTCAGACAGGCTGAAGTGGCTGTGTGATGTCTGTGTTCTGTGCAAGCCATAACTTTTCCGTCTACGAATGGAACGACAATTATATTGTATTAGCCTGGCGCATTCTGTTTCAGCCGCTGCATGCCCAAATTCCAGCTCACAGCAACGCTCTACATGGAAATCTGTACTGCGCTGCATATGTTGCGTGTCGGGCCTGTCGGCACTATTCTCAGGCAATGCGGACTACTTTCCTTTAACTTTGTTGCACTTAACTCCTAAAAAGTACATCCTTTGTAAGGTAGCGACCTACCTCATTACTGGCTTTGCAGAAAAATCCTCAAATTTTAACAAAAGAAGCGGCACTAGTGTGGGAAAAAAAAAAGGCTTTTGTTGTGTCTAGCTGCAAACAGGAGAAAACGAAATACTAAACGAATTTACCACATTGCGGTCCGGTGAATATGGGAAGACAGCAGAGTGGATCAGAGAAAGAAAGGGGCAGCCGATGTCCTAGCTGATGTTAAAAGACAGGAAATGAACCTTAGCACCTAACGCGATTAGAAGTGATAGCTGATGGTCAATTCGAGCGACGGAATAGATACCAAAAGATGGAAATCGCGGAAGAGGACGACAAAGGGTTAAGTGGAGTGACGAAATCAAGAAATCTGCAGTCATTATGATAGAAAAAGAGGGGAGGGGGGTACACTAACAGACACGGAGTAAGAAAGAAGAAAGAAATAGCGCAGCGTTCACCAAGTCGCACAACGCTTGGTCACAGCAGAGCTGGTGGCCACCTAGCTGGTTCTGGCTTGCTCAGGCCTTTACCGTCTCGCCTATCGATTTCCCAACCTTTGCTACACTATACTACACATGGCTATGCTTGCTCTCTTTTTTATCTTCCATTTTGCAGTTACCAATAGAAACACACTGGCGCAAACACCGATTAGGGGCCGCACCTTGCAGCTTCCTTTGTTATAACCATGTGTACAGAGTGCTTTGGCAGTGATTGAGCGCGTGCCGGTTTATCATGATGATGATAGTTTTATATCTACGACACACGGCAAATCTTCACTATAACAGCTCTGCTGTAACGGCTGTAAAACGACGACACAGGCGCCCGTGTCGCCGCTGTCTTCTTCCCTAGTCCGTGTCTGTTACCCCCCCCCCCTTTTTTTCATCAATATGAACACATACCAACTAGCTCAAATGTCCGCTTTCTTGCAGTCATAAAAAAACAGCTCGCGCAGGACGGGGTGAGTTGGCGATAATTAAGAGAGGCCTTCATTCTTAGTGCGTATAAAATAAGCTGACGAAGACGACGATGGCTACCCGCCGCGGTGGTGTAGTGGTTATGGTGCTCGACTGCTGACCCGCAGGTCGCCGGTTCGGATCCTGGCCGTGGCGGCCGTATTTATATGGAGGCGAAATGTTACAGCCCCGTGTACTTGGATTTAGGTGCATGTTGAAAAACATCAGATGGCCGAAGTTGCCGGAGCCCTCCACTACGGCGTCCCTCATAATCATACCGTGGTTTCGGGGCGTAAAACCACAACAGTCATTATTATAAGACGACTATGGTGACGATGGTGACGATATTTGAATGCATTTGTATGAGCGGGATTTATGTCAAAAATCGATCTCAAGCTATTGCAGTTAGGATCCAAACACCAGGACATTATCTATTCACGAAACAAAAATAAGAAATGAGGCTGCGGAAGAAGGCTGCATAATTGAGGCGTATACTGAAAATTATAGAATAGCTATATATTCTCATTCGTTGCACAAATATCTATCGCTACCCACCGCCATCTTCAATAATAATTGCAACATATGGGCTTACGCGACACGACGTGTGCAGATTGATAATTGGACACATTATTTCTAGTGAGGTATTTCAGAGAATAGCTTCATAACGAATAAAGAAGCAGCATAAGTTTGATTAAGCGCTTATTACAATCGAAACAAACTTTTTCTTCGTAACTATATTGAAATACAGCTGTGTCTGATATCATCACAAGTGTCGTTCGTCGACTGTGTAACTCCGTTGATTGATTGACCCAGAGGATTTAAAATAACTCAGAAGAGAATGCAGGCTTGCTTGTATAGCCTTTAAACAACTAACTTCGTCGAACCGCTGTTGTCATTCGTATACTACGACAGATTTGCTACTAAGCCATGGTTTACTTGAAATAATCTAGAATCGGAATGTAGGTATTCGGTATTGGCTGATGCGGCCTGTTTTATTGTAAGTGACCTTCGTGCCTGCCGCTGTAAAGTCTCCTTTGTCGCACTCAGTATCGCCAGTTGTGGTGTATTCCTGGCAAATTCCCTGCATCAAAGTTTGAATTTATTGCTTCGAGCATAAAGATAAGACCTCGCAAAATGAGCTTGTCGCCGTTACATTCTGTACGAGAAAAAAATACCGTTCCACCCACTGTTCCCTGAGTCGGAAATTTTGGCATTGCACCGGTCGCAAAAGATATACTTAGATTGTTTAGTTGAATAAGCTTAGTAGACAATTGTTATAACTGAGTAGAGAATGGCTATGGCGAGCGACCAAGGAGATGTGAGAGGGAACTCTGAGCGTATAATTCGAGTACTGTGCCAACTGCCACTTGACAAATACGACAGGATTACTCTGCTACTCTAAGTCGCATCTAGTGAAAATCACAAATAAATGAAAAGTAGCGATCTCACTTTCATCGCAAAGACAACATTGCTTGGGATGTCCGAGTCCAGTTTATGTCTTTGCCTTTACTGCTAATGCGAGCACTTGTAAAGCATATGCAATTTATTTACAAAATTGATTATCATATTTGAGATCTAATACATAGCGTATTTTGCTTTTCAATGGGCAGGTACGGGGTGGGAGTAGAAGTCTTGCCCAGAACGTAGAATTCTGCTTTATGCAAATGTTTTTTAACATCTGCAAACACCACAAAAACTAGTCATGTCAGCTACGGTAGCAAACCCTTAAAATATTGCCAGTTTAGAAGCGCTTGCGAAACACGGATTACATGAGTATACTTGTGTGTACGCGAGAAGGCTAACTTATTACAGTAGCGAAGCCAATTAATTTAAATATTGTCTATTCGCAAAACAAAATCGAGCGTCAAATCTCATAAATCAAGTAAGTATTATAATTGAGGCGTATATAGAAAATTTTATGAAATAATCATAGTAATTCCATCCTAATAGCTTCTCCGCAAACGCTATTACGTGTGCCATGTGTTATTTTTGAAGACACAATCTCCGAGAAGATATTTCTGAGCATCGTTCAATGAAGTATTTGAAACAGCAGCACACGTTCGATCAAGACGCTATTTACAATGCAAGTGAACGTCGTCGTCGCAGCTGTGTTAGAATGAATCAGGGCCTCCCACACTCCAGCCTAAAATTTTGCATTTCATTCGGCTGTGCGCCGTCACTTCGCCAGCTGTGGCCACCTAGATGATTTATTAAAACATCACCATTGAAATAATCCGGTGCAGAGTATAGATTTATGCACTGGTAGTTTTCAAGTTGTTAATACTGTATAGCTGCCGTTGTCCTCATACGTTCCACATGAACGTGTCCCATCAATTATGCGCATATATGTTCGTCAAGGGCATGTGCAGTTGCCGCTGCAGGTCCATTTTCGCTTTATTTGATAATGCCGCTTCCTTGTATCACAGCTTGACTCCTATATGTATGCTTGCGCCATAATGGTAACTCCATATCGTTCCGTTCTTTAGAAATAAAACTATACTCCAACGTATTTTACTAAACATTTCAACTCTGAAAAGGAAATCATTAGAGTGCCCGCTCGCCGTTGATATATAAACGAATATCAGACGCGAAAGCCCATATGGTTCATAAAGCCATCGAATGCGTTTACTTTAACACTGACGTGCAGTAGAGTACACTTCAAATTTATATAAAATGCATAAGTTACGAGGTAATATAAGGCGAGGGGGTGTACCATGTTCTGAGATGCATATCGATATCACTGCTTCACATTGCAAGCGTGGAAACAGGCGAAACGGGGTGTTACGTGTGAGACACTGCAGGCGCTGTTATTTGTGCTATTTCGCTGTAGATTTGTTTCTTTTGCAGCTTGCTGGAGAGGTTATACACATTTTACAGATAGAGAAACTGATGAGAGGCAATGAAGAAAGCAGAAATCCGTACAGGTAGCACCTAAATTGCTATCCTAAACTAGGGGGCACGGACTTGGGAACACAAACAAAAAAAAAAACGGTTTAATTAAAGATAGAATGTGATGTGCTCACCTGTGCGGTAAACCATGTCCATTGCGCAATAACATATGGTCACAGCGCTCAATTGTCTTAGAATGAGCTGTAGTGGCTCTTACGACTCAGTGCGTCAATGACGATCAAGGCTATACAGCCTATACGTCTTAGTCCCAGACGGGCTAAAGAGGCATCCAGCAAAGCTGTGACTATTGCGGGTTCGGTATAGTGAATATCGCTATAGTGAATTTATAGATTACCGTTACTGACTATATCGAGCGAATAGAGAGACATACACTGAAAGATCCTGGTGTGTCTCTTGCCATGAAGCATATTAGGAGCGAAGCACCTGAGGGTCCCGCGGCTTGTCGGCGTGTCATGTCGTAGTCCCGGTCCCGGTCCCGGTCCATCATAAGCGGGTATGCGCCACAAAAACGGGATAAATCCCACTACTCGCCACCAGTCCACACTATGCATATTATGAGTTAAAGGTTCGTCTTTAACGTCTAAAACATTATGGTTGGCTTAGCAGCGGTTTCAGAAATCCCTACGCAATTTACCAAGGTGCTCAAGTTTCCTATATGAAAACAGAGACACAAACGTGGATCTCCGCGGTAAAGTCATCTGTTTAAAACACCGCTTCTTGAAATATATCTGCAAAGTGATGGTGCTTTACTCGCCACCGGTACCCTAAAAATGAAGAAGGCAATAGTGAGCCCAACAAGTAGGCGACAGCGATAGTGGAGCTGATACACCTTTCCCTACATGCCCTAGGGAACTGAAGCCGGTCATGTATCGAAGAAGAATAAGAAGAAGCACCTTAGGGTAACTTTTACCTCCTCCTCCTTCATTCCGACGCAGTTTTCCAACGACGTTAGTGGAGCTGAAACACCCTTCCCTACGTGCCCCGTTTCAGGCTTGGCACCACTAGTGCCTCATCAAAGAAAGCTCTCTCAAAACAATGTGGCGAATTACCTCGGTCGGGCCATTCTTCTTATTCTTCTGTCTCTTCTTCTTGTGCCTCTCATTGCCCATATTAGCAGCAATTTTACAGTGGGAAACACCGGCGCACACTGCATGCTTAGCCCCTCCCCAGGTTTCACGTTAGGGGAGCTGAAACACCCTTCCCTATGTGCTTCGCCCCTCCCCAATTTTTTTCTCCCACCCTGCATGTTTATGTAACTTATTGCAACACACACCTCCGTTTTTTCTTCTACCTTTTTCCTGGTTTTTCCGAATACTACCTGTCAAATAGTCTCCCTGGTTGTTTTATATTAGCTACCCCGCACTCCGAAGGCCCCCCCCCCCCCCAAAAAAAAAGCTACTGCGCGTCCTGCCAGTCGCCAACCCACCTGATGACCAAGCATCCTATGGAAATGAATTCTGTCTCTTCGGAAACCAGCCAACCTGAGCGCGTCCCTGTTTATTTCCACTACCGCGAAACCTTCCTCTCGACTCATTCGCCATACCTCTTTGTTTTCGTCGACAACTACTCTTTGCCGGTTTCCGTCGCAGTACCTACACGGTACCTCCGGTACCGTGCATACTGCAATCTGTACGTCGGGGGGAAACGGCACGCATGTCACAGGCACCTTTTGCTAAGGTCGTCGCTAGTTCTGACGATCCTTTGTTCAATGCGTCATTTACATCACAAAAGTGACAAGCCCTATCAGCTACAAAAATAAAAAGTTCGTTAGAATAGTACAACTTTGTCCACACAGATGGCACCACCTGTCCAACTCACGGATGCGACATGCGCGTAGGAACACATTTATGTAGTGCACTCTGTCATGATTGGCTAGGGGCGCCGTACCTGCCACGGTGCTACCAACAGCTTGTGTAACGTTCGTTATATAGCACACACACGCGGGGCCAATATTCAAAAGGCGCGCTCTCAACTTCACCAAAACATGAACGCACGTGATCTTACGATGCTTCACCGCGGTGCGGCGCTAGTTTTAGTGATATTAGGCGGGTGTTTTGAAAGACGACAAAACTGGTCATAATCAATGACGCTAGCATTTTATCTCATCGACGGCGGTCTGAAAATTAAATCCTGTAGAACATAAGAAACTCCGTTGTTTCGAAAGTTCAAAAATTGCCCGACGTTCGTTTCTTGTGCAAGTGGTCTTGTCTATTAGGCAAAATTGTTTACGTCATTCTGCCGTGTCGGCGAAATCATACACATTTATGTTTACATAAACACCACCTTCACTGCTTCGACGCAAAATCGCTGGATTATTCGAGTAAATCAGCCAACCAAAAATTGTTGTTCTACAATATTTTGTCCGCGGACGCAATCCCTCAGAACCTATACATAGAATATTTTACGGAGGGGTGGCGGGGTCGCCATATTGGGCTGTTAACTTTCACGTTTTTCATCTGAACGAACAGTGCTACGGTAAACTCGTGCCCATGAAAACGGTTTGATTGGTGCATTCTATGTTCCATGACGTTCTGAATTCAGATTGCGAGACACAAAAATAAGAAAACGTTCGTTTAACAGCCCACTGTGACATCACTTATGTGTCTTACGTAAAATCGTATACACAACTTCGATGTTAAAAAAAAAAAAAGAAGGAGATAGTTCCCACGAACCAGCGGCGTTTCGCAGGCACGTGACGGTCAGGGCGTTATACAAAACCGCGTCCTTCGATCTGATCGATGTGACGAATCGCTATGTGTGCGATGCAGGGTCGGTGGGGCGGGAGGGTGTGTGTGTGTGTGTGTACGTAAAGTTCAATCTCGATCGCGCGGCACGTCTCTTATCGCTAGGGGAATCAATGAATGAGTACACAAGCAGAGAAGCGCCGAGCGAGCAAAAGAAGTATACCGTGCGGACGCAACGACGCCGCGGTTCGCGCGTGCGGACAGCGACCGGAACAAACTTCCCCGACCCGTGGGGCGGCCACGCGCCGGAACCGTCCCCATCCGTGTCTATCCGTGGCTCGCTGGGCGCGCTGTGACGCCCGTGTTAAGCTCTGTTGATCACATGCCGCCGCGGTGACCTCTACGCCTTGCCATCGACGTCCAAGTAGCGCGGGGATGCGCACTTTCATGCAGGCGAGTCTCAGGTATAGTAAGAGAGAAGGCAATGCACTGACGGTTTTCAAAGGAACGAAGGCGTGAGAATCGTTATAGACAAGATCGGCGGGCGAGGGAGTGGAACTTGCTTCCCCAACATGATTTCATCTGATTTTCCCAATTATCCCCGGAGAGAGAGAGAGACAGAGAGAGAGAGAGAGATGAAAAGGAAAAAGCAGAGATGTAACCTGGTACTTGGAGCCGGTTCGCTAAACTGTTCTCGGAGGAATCGATGATGCTTCACTATAGTCGGTTACGACGTAAGAACAAATGCAAGCCCCGCCCACAGCTGTCGCTTTCCCACCAGGAGAGAATTTGCATAGATGCCCCCATCCAATTGCATTTGCACATTTCCGTGACGTGATGCACCTTTCGCGTATTTCAGGTAGGTGATTTTCTCATGCAGACACATGTTGGAGTCGCTGTATTTCGATCAAGAATTTGAATTTCTTGGCGAATTTGAGCAAATATTCCGACGCCACTGCTCAGTGAAACGTAGTACTTTAAGTAGGGACAAACTTTTAATTAAGAATATGTGTAGTATTAAAGTTAGCAATGAAAAAGTACCGCGGTTACAACCGATATCACTAGCACGACTCTCTTGCACAGACGAATGGCAGGCATGTCGCAGTTCTGGAGGTGGAGCCTGTATTTTGCGGCATTTCTCATCTAAAAAAATCCAAAAAGCGAAACTGGGCTAAATTTCGCGGGTACGTGAAGCATAGGTTTCTTTCACTTTTAAAGCATTAGTAATCGAAGCAGGGCAATTCCTGAGTTCCAACGTGGACTCAAGAAAGCAGTTTCGAATAAAAGAATGAGCCAAATCACGCACCTGTTTGAATCAAACTGAGCCAGATTCATTACACCAGCGCTGCGTCAACAATCGTGACCAAAACAACCAGCATGGCCGCGTCCAATCTGTTTCATTTGTTACCTGGTTGCTTGCTGTCGTGTTTTCGCTCCACAATTACTCTTTCTCGGGCGAGTTGGAACTTACCGAAGGACATGATATTGTTGGGCAAAGCTCAAATGGAAGGAGTGACAGGCCGACTTTCCTACTTTGTTTTGCCAGTTAGTGCTTATTGTCAACTTTTGAGCTACAGTATCATGTTCTTCCTTCGCTCCAAGACTGTATATTTGAAATGGAGGACAACGGAGGTGACACTTGGCACCTACGTATTCCTTGAAGAAGAAGCAAAAGTGATCCTATACGGCGCGACATAAGACCCTGTATAAACCCAGCTGAGAAGAAAAAAAGAGCTGAAGCATTATTTGGAGGCCTGCAACAGATGGCAGGATCAAGAAGACCCCGCCGACAGTCCAGCTCAGTACGCCTGTTTTTAGGAAAGACCGCTTGCTCTTCAAGTCTAGTGATCGCCATTACTCCCGTGCAATAAAAGACGGTACCGACGAAAGCACACGGATCGTGTTAATTTTGTCGCAAAATATTGCTATATCGTTCATTCGCTGTCATCTAGTCTTCTTTTGTATAGCTAATTCAAGTTCAAATGAAATGTTCCAGTTTATAGGAGCCAAATACAAGTTTTACTCCTGAATACTGGCGACAGTGGGCTGCATAGATTTTAGCCGCAATATACGCTTGATGTACTTTGGTGACATGAGCACACTGGCAAGAAATTCTTGGAGCAGGCCCGACCACATCGTCACTACTGAACAACGGCGTTTTTAACACGAAAGTGTTTTATGTCAAGATTTTCATGACGTATTTCCGTCACGCAAATACGTCAGCAAAATGAACGCCATCAAATGGCTAAGAAAAACAGACTATAAGAAACAGTTCCGTTGAAAGGAGTCGAACCCATGACTTCTCGGTCCGCGACGATGGCTGGCAGGCGTTTAGCCCACTGAGCTACCGCCAAACACATACCGGGGGTCTACATGAACGCGGCTTTTATCTTTCACACTTTCCTCTCACAGGGCTCTTGCATGGATGAATGGATGGATGCTATGAGCGTCGCCTTTATAACGTGGTAGTCACGTCTGTGCAACCCGGCTCGAAAAACAAAATAAAAAAACGCGCCGTTGCTGCGACCGTCCCATTCAGCCCGTTTCCAACAGAAGTGCAATCTCGTTTAGCACACCGCAAGGTGGTGGCTTCAGCCCAAGCCTCGCTCATGGCGTCCGTCCATATCGAAAAATAGCTCTCCGACGCTCTCCTGGATGTCGCACCGCGTTCCCCGCTCGCCCTGTCAGAAATAACTGCAAAGCTAGAGGGAAGACACAACGCGCGTAGCGTTTCTCTTCGCGTTTCACGACGCTTTGGAGGAGCTATATTTGTTGTTCATGCCATATTTGCGCGGGATTCACCCCATATGCGGTGTCCACGTATGTGTTAAGAACTTCAGCTACCGCAAGGGTTAAATCATGATCGTGGGCGTTAGTCGTCGACATAGGCGTGCGCAGGGTTCCCCATTAGGGGGGCAAAGGTTCGTCGCAGCGCCCCCCCCCCACCCTACTAAGTCAATGTATGGGGCAGATTTTGCGCCCCCCCCCTCTTAGGTGACTAGAAGGGTTAATGTACGGGGCAGATTTTGCGCCCCCCTCTTAGGTGATTAGGAGGGGCGGCCGCCCCCCCCCCCCCTGCCCCCCCTGTGCGCACGCCTATGGTCGTCGATACAGAGATGCGCCACTAGGCGTCAACGTGATCGTGCGTCCACATCAGGTGGTGCTACATCTGGCAAACAACAGTAGACATTATACAAGCTCTGATATACCAATGCACTAAAGCAGTCAACTATTTCTGTGACGACAGCTTTCATTTCGTGTTATACCGATTCCTATGACAGAGGGATCAATAATCTCTTCTCATTTTCGCTTAAAGTGGACTTGACTCCTAAAGAAAAAACATCCCCATTTATTCGTAGGTTGAAACCGACCACAGAAGGGCAGAAATATCAATTACGAGACTACGTTGCCGAGTCTCCCCATCGGGCTTCAACCTGCACAGGTCTGCTCTGGGTCACTCACATTCGCCTTTGTGATTTTACTGCAATGAGAGTGAATACCTGGGACATTTCTGGTTACCTCGCCGAAGGTTTACAAATAGAAGAAAGAGACTTCTAGAAGAACTCCTCCGAAAGATGGCCTTGCATTCGTCACTTCCGGTACTTTTTTTTTTTGCTGTTACTGTATCTGGGCATCAGCCACAGGAGCGTCTGTGACGCCATTCTTAACAATGTACGTCAAACGAAAAAAATTTAATGTTATTGTTTACCTAATTTCACTTTTCTTTTTAGATCGCGATGTGTGTTTTTTTCTATCTATGTGAGCTAGCAATGTGCATGTTTGGGCTAGTTGGTAATCCATTGATTCTACTATAGCGCCAACTTCAGAGACGAGGGACTTCAGAGACGCGTGTGTGTGGTGTTCTTTCGTCCCTCGTCTCTGAAGTTTGCGCTTTAGTAGCATCAATATGTAAGTTGTTTCTTTTTCTGAACTACTTATTTATGAACCTAGGTTTTTTTTTTTTTCAAGTTATTTATTTGCCCGCCACAGTGGTCTGTGGGTTTGGTGCTCGACTGCTGACCCGAAGGTGGCGGGGTCGAATCGCGGTAGACCGGCCCGGCCAATTTTTATACAGGGGCCCGGTTGCCGGTCCGTACCTAAGACCGGCCATCATTGGCCGCTTTTTGTCCATCGTATCGGGATTTTTTTTTAGCATTTTATAAGCGTAAATTCAGCAACTTCGATTATACTAAATACGTTTCGTTAGTAACCAACACTCTGACGCAGTTTTCAACCAATTTCCATCTTGTGCCCATAAAAACACTAACATCCCTCCAGTTGTACCGATCCTTGAACTAGAGCGAAGGATCAACATCAGGGGTCACGTGCTTGCATCATGAGCATAAGTTATCCGCCTTCGAAGCAGCGAAAGTTACGTCAATGTTTGTTTCGAAAGGCTAGATATCACAGCTCGAGAACGAGATCTGGCTCCTGGCCGTACACGACATGCGTTAATAATAATTGCTAGGGCTTTACGTCCCAAATGGATGGTATTTATTTTATGGAAATAGGATAGTTGGTTAGCTCGGTTTTCTAGTTTTGTACATATACATTATGTTGACCTGTGACTAGACAGACAATGTTACAATACATGACATTGCATGTCAAAGACTGAACGTTGCGTCTATTTTTTTGCATAAGTTCAACCGCCTGTATAAGTACCGTTATGGCTGACACTGGCGAGGCGTCGTCTTTGAGAGCGGGCTGGCGGTGCATTCCCACAAGGCTTGAAGCGTTTTGATCTCTCCCGCAGACGGGCTCCCCGCGAGCAGGAGTCACCCCACAAAGGGAAGATGATGATGATAATGATGATGATGATGATGATGATGATGATGATGATGATGATGATGATGCAAACTTTATTGGGGAGAATGGTGTGAGCACCCAAGAACAGCGGGGCGACGTCAAAGCTGGCATCGCCTTCACGATGGGCCGCTGTGGCTTGTTTGGGTTGCTACGGTGCCAACCGGGCTGGTGTGTTTTGACGAGAGCAATTATGCGTCACCGTCAACTCTTTCTTGCCCTTCTTGGGAGAGGCGCAGGAACTCTCCCGGCATCCCGCTCTCCCGGCCTGACTCCAAGTGATTGTCATTGACCGCAGGAACTTTGATGCATCAAGATAAGTGCAACGACCTATCTGCGTGGCTTTTTCTATTATCGAATCGTCTATTTTATAAGAGCTAGAGTATGCAGAAGTGATATCAGCAAACATTAAGTGCTTGGTTTTTTCGACATTAATTTCCATCTGCCAATTGTTGTTCCGTTCCCTTAACCTGGTAATATCCTCTTGTAGTTCTGCAACGTCATCTGTGAAGTTATTTTCCTATAAACAATACAATCGTCCGCAAAAAGACGGATTGACGAACTTACGTTGGATGCAATGTCGTTGATGTATACTAAAAAAGAGAAGAGGGCCTAGCACACTGCCTTGTGGTACACCAGATGTTACTCGAGTTGGATGAGATATGCAGGGGTTATGTTTAACTGACTGAGACCTGTTGTTTAGCAATTCTTGTATCCATGCAGTCGTTTTCTGGTCGAGGCTGAGGTGACGTATTTTTAACATTAGCCGGTTATGGGGAACACGATCAAAAGCCTTAGAAAAGTCTATGAAAATCGCGTCGATACAGATGGACATATGACGAGCTGTGTGCAGGTCTGTCACGAGTTCAAAAAGTTGAGTCAGACGTGATAACTTTTCTCGAAAACCATGTTGGGTGTGTCATACCTGGGAGTGTATGATGTGCTCTAGTAACTTACACGAAGTAGACGTGAGTGAAATCGGCCTATAGTTGTTGGGGTGATTGCTGTTACCAGACTTAAAGATGTGAACCACATTTGCCAATTTCCAGTCATCTGGTATACAATCAGAGTCAAGGGATTGCTGGAAAATGAATGCAAGCAAGTCAGCTGAATGTTGCGTAATGTTTGACAAGCGCATTACGCAAGCAAGTTGCGTAATGGTTGACAAGCGCTCGGGAAAATCATTTTGTTTAGGATAGAATAAATTGTCTTATGCGTACTGGACCAGATATTTGCTGATTACATGTTCAAGGAGTTTACATGCGGTGCACATTATATAGATGGGACGGTAATTATTTACTTTTAGCTTGTCTCCAGCTTTGAAGGTCGGAACCACGCGAGCTCACCAGCTATGTCGTTATAGAGACCTCCAATACGTCCAAGGACGACGTGGTATATGCGAGTGAAGTCAACAAGCGAAATGAAATGGATCATTTCGGTTCGCCCTCGCGCACTCCATCTTGCCTCTCGTCCCCATTCCTCTCCGAATGCGGGCGCTCCGCTACAGACGTTGACTGGGCCGGCACGAGCCAAAGGATCCCCAGCATCTGTGGGAACTACACGAGGTTAGCGGGCCGCCGGTTAGGGGCCAGTCAGCCAGCCCGTAGGCAAGCCCATCAGAGTCAGTGCTAGATATAAATGCGTAAAAGAGGGGGAGGAGGATGTGGGGGGCAATCTTTTCTAAACCCTGACCGCGCGCGTGGCACCCCGCTTTGTGCGCCCGCGTCCGCATATACTCCACCGCTGCCTGTTGTTCCCAGCCCCTGAGCGGGCCCGAAAACTTTCGCTCTCGCCGAGCATGGCTGCCTTTGTGATCGCCCCGCGGTGCGGCGTTTCTCTACCGTAGGCCTATACCTCTTTTTCCGCTCCTATTCTGCCTTGTCCTTGCCTATTGAGGGACACGTGCTCGCATTCTCTCTGACTTAGGTAGTTGCGTGCAGCGTGGAACGAGTTATGTCGACGTCGCGAAGCCACCTCGTGGGAGCGTAGGATAGGTTCCTACAGGAAGTAAATTTATTAAAAGACATATGCTTGCGTTTCACGAGAGGGCACGAATATGGCGTGCCTATGCTCTAATTCCATTTCTTTCTCTCTTTTACTGAAACGCTCCTGCGCTTCATGTTTCTTCATTTTCTTGGTTTGTTTTAATCAAAAGTACCCTATTGAAACGTTCCGTATGCCATTCCAATAATTCCGTATGTTTGCGTAAGAATTTTACGGAAATATACGGAAAACATACGGCAAATATACGGAAAACATATGGATTCTGTATG
Organism: Rhipicephalus sanguineus; assembly: GCF_013339695.2. Taxonomy (NCBI): domain Eukaryota; kingdom Metazoa; phylum Arthropoda; class Arachnida; order Ixodida; family Ixodidae; genus Rhipicephalus; species Rhipicephalus sanguineus. Next base: position 103,698,319 of record NC_051179.1, on the reverse strand, counting down.
GAAACATATGGAATTATCGGAATGGCTTACGGAACGTTTCAGTAGGGTATTTTCCGCAACGCATATGAGCAATGAATGCGAGCCAAAAAAAAAAAAAAACCTTCTAGCCGTGCTTCGCGCAAAAAAAACGGTGGCAGAAATTCTGCATAACTGCTGTCCGTCACTCAACCATTGTATTCTTAAGGTAGGTCTGGTTTCAGTCCAGCCTTTCTTGGAGTGTTTGATCGGATGGACCGTGTTCCAGGTCACAACATAAGGCGATGCCAGCATCAGCATAAGGCGATGCCAGCATCACAACATAAGGCGATGCCAGCAACACTATAGAAATTTGAACGTTTGCCTGTATGCGTGCTCGTCTCTTAACAGGTAAAAATAGACTAAAAAGCGTCAGGCTTTTTCTCGTGGCTGATTACCCTGTCACGGTGTCGTAATACCGGTATTCCAGCACCAATTTACCGACGCACGAACGACGACGTTGTTTGAGAGGGCACGAGCGGAGCGAGCGCTCGAGCGTTGAATTTTTTTAGTTGGTTCTAGTATCCGAACGTGGCAGCTTTCTTTTAGATGCGAATCATCTTATGGCGGAGTTCAATCTGGTGGTGGTGTGCGGCGTGACCACCCTTACTGCGCATGCGGAAACCCTCACCACACACCTCCTCTCCACTCCCCGTCTTCCCTTTCCCCTTCTTCGATCCCCCTTTTTTCACCTCGAGCACACTGGCATCTATGGTTGTTGGTCCCTTTGGCACCGTTCCCATAAATAGGCGTGTACTACGCCACGTCAGCCACGTCAAGTGAAGGCCATTAGCACCGCAAGTTATTCAACCGACAATGTGGTCTGATGTTTCAACAGGTTTGAACAGTCGGAAAAACCATATGTCGTTCGGACACGCCGCATATCGCATCAGATAGCGCGTCCTACGATCGGGTGCCTTTTGCTGTTGCGAGACCAGCAAGAATCTGTGGACATTCTTGCCTGACTATTAACAGCGGAGCCGATCTAAGTCGAGCCTGCACCGTCTGCATGTCAGCCCGGTGCCGTGCATGGGCAGGTTCTCCGCTTCACCGTTATAAGCGCTCACAATGAGGATGATGATGATTGAAATGATTATGCTAAATGATGATGATTTGAAGTGGTGATGATAATAATGATGCACGTGATCTTGCTAGCCAATCACACACGCGCGCGCGCTTCCAGCTTCGCAGTCCGAAGGTTTTCACGGCGTGCAAGTGGCTGAATTCTTTATGTCAACCCCAAGGGCTTTTCAAAAATTAACTCGGGGCTCTCTCTTACAGGAGACGCAAACATGGCAGATAATCAAGCTTGAAAATGGTTGAAAAGGGCATGGATTTACTGGCGTTTCATCCTTCCTACTTCAAGTAGCTTCATGACTTCGAAAACTGATCATATTCCGCTATATATAATACGTCAAAGATGCAACAGTTCCAAACTATCGTGCATGCGCGTAGAGAGCAATCGCTTTTTCTTTCATATAAAAACGCATCTTGAGAGAACACATTGGAGCTCTCTTCGGTATTGCGTAGCTTGTGCACAGCGCAAACGAGGCCGGAACGATAGAGTATAAAGAGGAGGACACGGCGCCTTGTCTTCGTTTACTTTCTTGTTCCTGTTGCCCGTTCGTGCCGTACAAAATCGAAAATGAAATTCTCGCTTGGAAAAGCAGAAGCGTGGATCATGATATATACCATGCCGCGATAGCTTTGGTGTAAATTTGTAGCGTGAAAAAAAAGGGGGCAATACGAAAAGCCAAGTTCAAAGACAGATGCCATCTTTGCAATTTTACTCTTGTGTTTTTCTTCGTTCTTGTGTTACGTAGTTACAGCGTGGATTACGAAGTAGCCTAACCGTCTAACTTCGTTAAGCCGTAAGAACGTCCGAAAGCACGAGCTTAATGATTACTGAAATCCCTTCACAGCGCACCGTTCCCACGCGTAGTGCAGCGATCCCAAAGCCATGAGTTCGCCGAGTTATCCTTTTGCAGGATACTGTATGGACCCTTGATTCTTTGTTTAGGCATACGTGCCGTCATAACGCTACATGCATGCAACTTCGACGTGACATAGCGCCTGCACACCACCCGAAGACCCGCTCGTGCTCCACGCGAGGCCAACGCTGACTCGAGCTGCGATATTTCAGCCGAGGTATTACGGATAGCACGGAATTGGGTGGGAAGAGCGGGGGGAGGGGGGGGCAGTGGGGAGCGTTGGGGGAGGCAGGAACAATCTGCACGCAATAACACTCGCCCGCACCCCCTCCTCCCCTTCCTCCATTGTTGTACGTCGTGGAGGGCTTCGCGTTGTTACGTGCGCATGAGCAGTGCGGGTCGTGTGCCCGCATGTGTCTTGTGTCGGCGTACGTGCTTCACAATGTCGGCGCCGTATACCGTTATGCTCTGGTATGGGAACCTATGACGAAGCATTGTTACGGTGTCGCGCATAACAAGCAAGCGAGACTCAACGTCGAAGGCACTGCGGCAGCCATCTTGTTTACCCGCGTAGGCGTTTCGCCATATTGAATAGAAGAAAGAGTAGGGTTTCTACTGGTGCCAACAGTCGATTACCCGACTTCGTATGCGTTTAACCATGCAACGTATGGAGAAACCGGAGGTGTTCTTGCTTCAGGCATTCAGAACCCAGGCATACAGGATGAACCAATGCACGAATTCCCTGCGCGATCTTCCGTTGATAATTTGTTTGGATAATGGCGAGCGAAGTCTCAAGTTATATGTGTCGTGCAGACAACATATCGGTTCAAGTAAAAATGGCGATAATAGAGAGAGGACCAAAGTGAACTAATTCTAAGACATAGTAGACGTCAGATATGTTTAACACGCACCAATGTCTCTTTGATAGACTCCACGATCCTTCTAGCACTTGACATTTTCTTATTTTCCTGCTTTTTCTTTATTATTATTAGTAGTAGTAGTACTACTACTAGTAGTAGTAGTAGTAGTAGTAGTAGTAGTAGTAGTAGTAGTAGTAGTAGTGTATGAGAGCTCATGTATGACAGCGAGCGAAATAAGGAAGATGGAACAGACTTTTGCAACTGCGACCGAAAAGGAAGGCCACAACATAATGCCTCCATTCACTTAGCAACAACGAGCTAGAAATAGAAGCTGAAAGAGTTGAGATGCAAGCTTTTCATACATATGCAAATCATCGGCGATATACTTGAACTATCTGCAAGTGCACGACTGAAAAACGTCATAGGTGACGCCTAAAGCAATATGTTTACGCTACTCACAGGAAAAGTAAATGAGACATTTCACCTATTTGTTGTTGATGAAGAAGATGGTGGTTGTTACCAGGCACGTAGCCAGGATATTGTTTCGGGGTGGGGACACAAGGCCTAGTTGTAAGAAAGCCTTTCCACGGCAAAAAGAAAAAAATTTGCTCCGGAGTATAGAAGGCTGGACGAATTTCGGGGGACAAGAGCCAGGCCGCCATGCCTCCCCCCCCCCCCCCTCTTGCCTGCGTGCCTTGTTGTTACAATACTAGTGGCAGACATTAGAGGGTTCTATCGCTGGGCACCCAAGCAGCTTGCGTATGCAAGACGTTGAGGGGGCGGTACTGCGCAAGCGCGAAGCCCCAAGCACCTGCTTTCCCCGGTCGCCAGGATCTTGCGTGCGCACCGCCAGAAACATCGCTGCCACCACTGACCTCCTAATGGAGATCCGCTGTCCCTAGCAGGTCACGTTGCCCATGACGTCAACCACGTTACTCTCGCGGCGAGCCAAGCCGAGGCCGGCCATATCAATCCTCCCGAGCGCAAAGGCGACAGAACATCATGGCTCGACTGGCTGGACTGACAACAAATATTCCACCTCCGACGAAGCAGCATAATACGAGGCTATATGCTCGACCAAAATGAACGGTACACGGTAAAAAACGACGCCGATCACACCGATCATGTCGTTGTCAGACAAGCCTTCTGGATTGCTTTGCACCGGCTTCAGTCGCAACAATCTTTCTTGTCTCGGGTTGATAACTTTGATTATATTAATTAAGAATAATTTATTACAAGCAATACATTTCATGCCACCATCTATGCTTGGTTTAACATTTTAAATTGTAAAAATAGACGCCAGTCCACAAGTGACCAGACGCTATGGCGCTGCGAGCGCAAGTCGTTTGTGTACGCGCAACTACAATGCATGTCTGCTTGCATACGTAAATCCGCGCGTACCCAAGCTCTTGGGGCCCCCTAGTGCTTGCGTACCCAGTAATAAAACTCTCTATTAGTGTGACGAGAACGAACGTGGTACGTGTCATGCATAACGCGCGTGATGTCGGCGACGCACACTTTTTGCGTCTTTCATGCGCCAATACTTAATTTCATATGGCACTCGTTTAGTAAACGAAAGCTATTCGTTGTTTGCCGAAAGGACAAACGGTGAACTCATGCTTACTCTCTCTCTCTCTCCACAGCGTATCCGTATCTTCTAAAACGTTCAGAGAAAGGTTTGCGAAGCCATGAAAACGATGGGGTGCCGTTTCTTGCGGAACCGCATAAATGTGAACGTCAGAAAGATTTTAACAAACTCTGGAGTGGTACATTTATCATGTGGACTTGCAAAATTTTAATACCAAATTATGTGTTTTCAACCAATCAATCAATCAATCAATCAATCAATCAGTCAATCAGCCAGTGAGCTAGCTTTAAATCAAAACCATCGCGCACGCAAGGCACTGTCTGGGCAACAAGACGAACAACTTCACAACACACGACGAATCGAAAGTGAGAAAACAAAGCCTACGATGAACTTCCCAGTTCTGTGTCATTTCTTTAGCTCTTTTTGTTTCACTTTATTTTTCCTTTTTTTATTTTTTGCATGTATAACAACAGTGGCGCACGATGTCTGGTCCACAACGGGTTGCGCCGGTGAGGATCCTCTGTCGCCGCAGCTGTTCAATTACGTGGTGGTTCGGTTGATGGCGGCGGCGGCATGTGGTCGGTATACCGCGAGCCATGCCCCGCGGAAGGAACGCGCGAACGCCGTCACATGCAGCTGTCGTTTGAGTAACCGAAGGGAACGTCACTGAACCCTGTTACAGCACGTACGAAAGCAAAATATGAAAAGACGAGGAATGGCTACATACATGAATGCTGATGCGAGAAGGGAAGGGAAACAATATGGGGCATAAAAAAAAAGAAGTGGGAAAGAAGAGGATCAGGCCCTCGCGAAAGGAGAGGTTCAAGCAATTACAGTTTAGTAATTAGACGCGGGGATATACCTACTTCGTTATATCACACTGAGAGGGCAAAAAAAAAAAAGCGAATAAGCGGTTGGTACAAAAAAGAATAGAGGAGCAAAGAACCGCAAGCATCCCAGGCATTACGGCACAAGGTTCGGGGCGGCCCTTATTAATCTCTATTTGTACGCCCCATCCCTGCGGCGTGGTGGTGCCCGCGGAGCGAGCGTACACTCTCTCAATCTGCCTGCTCAAACAGCCCCGGGGTGCTTTCGCTTCCGTCCATGGCGGCAGAGAGGGGAGCGGCCAGGGGGTGTGCACTGGACAACGTGCCGACGACCGTTTTTCCCACATGCGCTGGCTGTGTGTGTGCGTTTGTAGGGGCTGGCGTATAAGCGCCGGCGGGGCATACGCAGCCCCGCCGGCTGCACGCCGGATCGCTGGAGCCGTAGGTTCGGCACGTGATGCAATGTGAACAGCAGCGTTTCGGGACACCACGTTTCCATGCCGTGGGACAGCAGCCGCTGCCTGCAGTTTGTGGGATGTCCGTTGGGCTGCTTGGGTTATACGCGTTCGTATAGCCGCGCTCGGCTCACCCTGTACCGGGCGGCCAGAGTGGTCGTGACGATGATATGCGCTGTCTGCGTCATTTACGAGCACGAAGGAAATGCTCCGTTTCAGTATTAGCAGCGGCAAGAATAAAAACAAGACTTGCTCCACTGCTATGGAGCGTTACTCCACCATTCTTTTTTTAAACGAGCGAGTATTTCTTTGGCTACCCTGCACAACGTACCCAACCGTGTTTTGAAGTGATGCACTATAATAGATATATGGTAAATCCGAAGCATTTTCTCGTTTTCTGTTTCCCTCCTTCCTTGCGAACGAAAGGCACCTTGAGTGTTACTATCTATCTATCTATCTATCTATCTATCTATCTATCTATCTATCTATCTATCTATCTATCTATCTATCTATCTATCTATCTATCTATCTATCTATCTATCTATCTATCTATCTATCTATCTATCTATCTACGTCTGCGTGCTCTCGTAATCGCCTCCTTAACTTGGTGCAGACCAAAATTGGCATGGGACGGTAAGAGGGTTTCACAAATATGACTGTCTCGTCATGACATGAATAGTGTGAAAATCCTGTCACCTACGTCGTCAAACCATTTGCTCGAGACACGTGTGGCACATACCCGTATACCATGGGCCGTGGTATGCGAGTATGCGCCACAGGTGATTGGCACGTTATATTTACCCAGGAACGGCGAGAACACACATCGACGCCGGCAGCGTCTTCTAGCGAGTTTCTTGACTGAAAAATCCGACTGCTCGCTCTTCACAACCGTTCACCGGCCGCCGCGCATATATAGGCACTGGATCTTCATCTGCAATGTAGTGCCGGTGGGAGATTTCTGTTGTGCGTATATGAACAATAAAGATTCGCAGCGTGCACGTTAATAAAAGCGGAATGCGGGTCTCTGTGTCTAATCTCTCTTCTGTCTCTAATTGCCCATTAGCAGTGATGTTGGTGTGGGAAACACCGACGCACACTGCATTACATGCTTCGCCCCTCCCCAAATTTTTGTAAATAGAAGAGCTGTTTATGCCAGCCATTGGTGGTAATCCGTCAACGGAAAGCTATCATGAACCGGCACGCGCTATGCTCGTCCTCTTCGTCATCTTCTGCTTCGCTCCCAGAACATATGCGCCGATTTGTCCGGCGAGAGATTGAATAACTCTGATGGTTGAGAGAAACGAGTACTGCGCTAGAGAAGGAAAGAGAGAAAGATAGAGAAAAGATGTGAAGAAATATAGAGAAAGACAGAGAATTAAAGAAATAGAGGTAAACAAATAAAAAGAAAGAAAAAGAAAGTGGAAGCGAGAAATAGAGAGCGACGGAGACGGGGAAGAAAGGCAAAAAAAAAAGATATTAAGAGCGTGAAAGAAAAATTAGGAATGTAATGAGACAAAAAGGAGATAGAAAAACACAGAGAAAGGGGAAGAAAGAGGAGAAGAAAATTAACAGAAGCGAGGAAGGCTGTTGCTTCGGGCTTGTCATCACTATAGTGCAAAGCTGCATTGTTTTTCCGCATTTTTTTCTTGATACTAGCTACCTCACAGTTAGACTGTCTGGAAGCGCTGCTACCTGATGCGCGCTGCGGTTTAGTTCCGTAATAGTTTTCAAATTTCGCAGGCTTTCTTCGTCAACCGAAAAAAATGGGCACGCAATTAGAACGTCGTTGAAAACAGTGCACTTAGATGTCATTTGAACATGCCTGCATATGCCTAATTGATATTTCAGCGATTAGGTGAGTACTCGTAGAGGTAAAAATATAATGATGAGTACTTAATTAAGCCTCATTAACGAAAAAAAATCCACGCATATCCAAGAAGTGAATCGTGACGAGTGGGCGAAGCTCTGGGTGTCATATGGCTGAGTAACCGTACGTTACCCGAGCTTTGCCCCATATAATGTAAATTGAGTCACTTAAAGTGACATAAAGAGTCGACGACAAGGCTAGGTCATAAGGTCCATAATGTCTACGTTGAAGACGCCGACTAATATAAAGGATTTGTGCTTCTAGATGTTTAATATTGTTCTGTCACAAGTTTGATTGATGTTCGTCTATTGTAAACCTTTTTTTATTCACATACACACATATATGTTTCGACTATAGCAACGGTTTTCTATATTCCAGCGGACAGTGAGATTCGACGACAAAGCTCGGTCCTGAGGTCCATAATGTGTACGTTGAAGTCGCCGACTATTACAAAGGGTTTATGCTTGCAGATGTTTTATATTGTTCTGTCACAATTATGATTGATATTAGGCTGTTCTTAAACCTGATGTTTCCATTTTACACGGTTCTTTTCACGGCGCTGTGCCGTGAGCACGGACACCAAACGGACAGACAAGCCTCGGCCTTGAGGTACTTCGCCCCTAAAAAATGAGTAGTCGCTACTCCAGTCAACTGGGAACAATATTTCTTAGGTTTGTTTCGCCTAACGTCTTTCCTTTTTTTGTTTTTATTCTTGCTGCGCGGTTCTTGGTACAACCTGTATGTTATTATGTAACTCATAACAAAATGCCTAGCTGCAGTTTTCAACTACTGGCCTTCTTTCTACATAACCTATCCTGTGTATGTGTAACACTATGGAAACAATGAGTTTGGACTTAAGGCACTTTTGTCTGTATGTCCGGCCTCCATATGATGAAGAAGTTAAAAGTAATGATGGACGTCTTGACCCTACGGGGAATGGAACCCGGGCCTGTGGCATGTGAAGAGAGCACCTATCCTCGGCCTTTCATCAAGGATAATGCCATCCGCATTGACTGCCACAAGCTTCGATAAACGTTTGCAGCTGTTTTTAACACGATAGCGTTAAAGAGCCTGTGTCGCAGAAATTCCGGTGTCAGTGTCGGCGGCATTGTTTGTGAGCGAAAAATTGGCTTTGTGCGTAGGTAAAAAACCCGACAGATGCGAATAAAAAAGTCCCGCCACTTCCGCACCGTGAAAATTGTACAAATTGCGGAGCAGAGGTTATGGTTCGCATGCCTCTGGTGGCATTTGGCTCGTTTGTCTGGGTCTAAGCTGTGGGGGGCCCACATTTGACCAGGCGACTATGCCGTGCGATGACGTCATCGTATGACGTGACTTCGTCTTGACGCCGACGGTCAGTCTTCGTGTTTGATGAGGCATCTAAGGCTGTCGCCTTAAAAACGAAGCGTTCTCACGCCACGCTGTCGGCTTACGTCAAAGAACACCATGTCGTCAAAATTATCTCGGAGTGTCCCACTACCGCGTCACTAAAAAATATAGTACTGTACATTTGGGAGCCGATGGACGCCGAAGTTTAATTTAAGTGTTTACTAAACAAATCCTAATGCATGCCGATGCGCACGACTGTTGCCATTTGTGCGACAGCAATGTTAATAGAAGACTCCCAAGAAGTGATCACGAGTTTTAACAAACAAGGCACCTAATGGTGTGCAATGCCCAGCCAGTACAACACAATAAGACATTGTTCTAAGTACCGTTAGTTCGCGGACCACCACATTGCTGAACACCATGCGGGAGTGCTCACTCACTAAATCGCTTACTGACTCGCCCACCTCCCTCTCAATGTGGTCTTTTCTGTGAGACTAGCTTGTCTTGAAACAGAGCCAACTTTCAATATCACTGGCAGTAAAAGCAGAATTAACCAGATGGACGACTTTTTCAGCGAATATCAACCATACGCTTTTGATAAACTACGTAAAAGACGGTTCAACGTCTGACTGCTGTGAGAGTTCGAGAAGGTACGAGTAAGTATGTACATTTCCACAGAGTGTTAGGGCGGCAGCAGGAGCGACTTGAAGAAATGATTATGTACGCTGAAGATAAAATGAAGTTATCGGTTGTACCAATTCAACTTTCGCATCCCGCGTGCCTGCGGTGAAGTGTCTACGGCGTCTCTATAGTTAATTTGTCAGATACTTTGTGCACGCATGTATGTATGTATGTATGTATGTATGTATGTATGTATGTATGTATGTATGTATGTATGTATGTATGTATGTACGTACGTACGTACGTACGTATGTATGTATGTATGTATGTATGTATGTATGTATGTATGTATGTATGTATGTATGTATGTATGTATGTATGTATGTATGTATGTATGTATGTATGTATGTATGTATGTATGTATGTATGTACACGAGAGACAGTTTGCCTCGAAATATTTTACGAAGCCTTTATATGAATTCAAGTGAACACGCGCACACCTTCCTCCAATGCGCTGAAGCATTCTCACATTGGACAGTTTCGGGGAAGAAATTTTGATCTGCTTTCTTTTTCTTTTTTTAGCTGTTGTGATGTCCAAAGCTTCGCTCGCGTGTGAACGTATGTATGCAATTCCATGTATATATATGCACGTGCGTGCTTGCGAGTTCTGATGCACGCCTTTATGGCCATAAATGTGGTCTAGTAAAAGCGCTATCAGGCACAAACGCATGCGCGCCCATGGTCTCGAACAATAAATAGATTAATGAATACCTTCAGTTATGCCAGAGCGCGTTTGACAGGCCGTAAAATTATGGAACGCAAGCGGGCGGCACGCTTCATCTCTCCTACACGACCCCGCATGCACACCCCGCGTTGTCCAACTGGCACCGCCAGGTCATACTCGCCGGTCCAGATCCCAGCGGGTGGCGACGAACAGCTGGCCGCAGTGGAGCGGGGAGGTGCTGGGGTTCAAACCGCCTCTCCCCCCACCTCCTCCTTCGTCACCGTTAGATCCCCACCTCCTCCGTCATTGTTTCACGATTGGGAGAGGAGGGCGGCGCGATGCTATCGACGGCAACGACGCCTGGCGGGCGCTTGGCGGCGCCGCGCCGCCCTTTTTCGAAAAAGAGCCGGCGACGGACCCCCCGTTCACTCACGCGCGTCAGCCGCGACGGGCCGCCGCTTGCAGCGCCCACGCTGCCGACGACCGCGAGGGTTCAAACACCGACGAGCGCGAAGTGCTCGGAATTCGCGAGTTCCAGCGGAAGACGGCGCTTGCGAATACGTAACACGTTCGCTCGAAGACGACGAGTGACCGCATGAACGCACGATACAAGTTACGGACGAGGAGTTCCTGACGACACAGTTCTACGACGCGGAGACTGACTAGGAGAGTTGTTACTGTCCATTTTATTCCTGTGCGAACAACAGAGTGCAAAGAGACTTTAGTCCGATGTTATGCCTTGGGGAGAGGGTTGAGACTGGCGAACAAACATCCTAGTGCCCGAGAAGACGAAACAATTTCGAGTGCGAATTCTTGCCGACGATTCACTTTCGAGACCTAGACGACAGCGAAGCGATATAAACGCGCAAGAAACATGCCGCGGGGCTTCCTCCTCCAGCGCTACACTCGTCACAACTCGGACGGCGAGGACAACCGCTCGGACTCGTCCTCTTCCTCGGACGACCACGACGCCGTCCGGTTCGCCTCCTCGCCGCCGGCAGCCGTCGTCAAGAGCTGCGAGTCGCTACTTCTCCGGGCCACCGCTCTGCTGCAGCCGGAACACGCGTCTCCGCCTCCGTCGTCCCAGGATGCGGCCAAGAGGAAGAAGCTCTCTCCCGCGGGGCCGCCGCCCCTCTTACACGGAAGTCCCCCGCGGAAGAGCGCAAGCGTGGGTGCTCCTCACAAGAGCTCCTGCAGCGCGTCGCCTTCGCCGCACAACAACCGAGCCGGCGGGGGAAGCAACGTCGGCGCGGGAACCGCGACGAACGGCGCCGCAAAGTCGGCCGTGCGGCGACTCCTCTTCGACGAGGACACGCTGTCTCCGGTCTCCGGCACCTTCATCCGACCTTACAGCGACGAGGACGACCTGGAGCTCGACGAAGAGCTCGACTACGACATTCCGGCCGCGCTCAATCCGGTCGTGGTGAGCGAGGAAGCGCGTGCCGAGCTGGCCAAGATTGAGAACAAGATCGGCGCCTACGTGTGCCGCCTGTGCCGACAGCGGTTCGGCGACGCCTTCGGGCTCGCCCAGCACCGGTGCTCGCGCATCGTGCATCTCGAGTACCGGTGTCCAGACTGCGCCAAGCTGTTCAACTGCCCGGCGAACCTGGCCTCACATCGCCGTTGGCATCGGCCAAGGAACGAGACCGGAGGCACTGCGTCGCCATCGGCAGACTGCAAGCAGCAGCAGCAGCAGGGCTCCTCGGCGTCCGACGAAGAGGTAGTGGGACCGTACGCGTGTCCCGTCTGTCCCAAGAGGTTCCGCAGGCTCGCCTACCTCCGCAAGCACGCCAACGTTCACACGCAGGCTGAGGCCACGTGAAAGTGGAACGTCTTCCTCTCGGTGAGTGAATCGCGACGACTTGTTTGTCTAACTTTTTGTAATTCTGCGGAGTAGCACGTCATTCATCTTGTTCCCTATGCTAGATATAGAACCAATAAGAAAAGCTCACAAGGCACGGGTTTCACTCAAAACTGCAATCCCTGCTTAGCCTGGTAAGATGTAGTAAATATTTAAACGGATCAGCCGTCGCAAACATCATATGCGTAATAAACATGAAATGCGAAGAGCGTACACTGAGTGAACCCTATGCGATATGCCAACATTTAAGCCACGTGCGAGGCAAAATAGAAAGAGTATAATAGCGCAGGTACGTATCACGACGTTGTCGCAATATTTAATCGGGTGTTCACGGGGCCCGCACCCCAGGTGTGCCACGCATGAGATATTGGCCGTTCTCTTAAGTAAACTTACGCTCTGATATTATATGTATTCAATATAACTGTTAACTTGATCCAGAACCGTTTATTTCGAACCAGTTATATCTGTCAGAAGACATTTTATGAATATTCGGTAAACCGGAAGTAAGTGCTGGATCGGAAGTGCTTGGAAGAGACACAAGACTGTCACTCGGTGCTCGTTCCACTAAATAACATGAAAGAACAAGGATAGTTGGTGCGTGTACAGGCACAGACGAACGTACTACAACTACACGTGCATTCTTCTAAAGTGCCCGTCGAGAAGTCCATTACCGCTGTGATGGCTCTGCCCGAAGATATTTAATTCAGATAACCGGTCTGCCGTCTAAGCTGCTCAGGCTACCCGCAAAGCATATCGCTGAGGGATAAGCGGTTCACAGCGGCAAGAATCGTGATACATGCAGGCTGAGAAAAAGAAAAAAAAAAGAGTACATGTTGCTGTCTTTGACTGATTTGCCACATGTGACTCTCTTTGAAGAAGTACGTTAAATCTCTTGTGGGTCACACGACTCTCTGAAGATAATAAAATGATCTCCAACTCCAAAGAGAGTTCACCTGTCTCTCTAAAGAGAGCCATGTACGTGGCAGGTAGGGTCTCAAAAAAAAAAAGGTTGTCAAAGAACTCTTTTCCTTCTTTAGAATGTAGTTTAGCCAATACATATGTAAGAGTTGCATACGAAGGTGTTGGACACAGCGTTAATGACAGCCAACAAACAATCAAGCCGAGGAAAGTATAGGGGACGTTATTTGCGGTAATTACGACATAACTGCAAACAAATTAAAGTGGACGAAAAGTCAACTTGCCGCCGGCGGGGACCGAACCTGCAAACTTCGAATTGTGTTGTTCATTCAAAAGCAACCTTCGAGGTGCGTTGGTCGTTCTGATGACGCCAACTGTACAAGTCTTGCTTTTTTCTGCATGTTCACAGATGCCCAGGAAAAAAACAAACGTTTTCTAACTTCCGACGCGAGATAGTTGCATTGAACAAAGTTAGAGGACGTCTCTGCAGCCCCATGTTCATGCTTTAGGGCAAAGAAGGGGACGAGAAGCAGAGCAAGGTTTCAATCTCTCATGTTGCTCTAAGTTCTATACTCTGGCCGTATCGGCTACTACGTCAATGTTATCGTGACTAAAGTAGCGAGCTAAATTTACATATCCAAGTTGTGCAAAGATATGCCGCTTCCAAACTGGGAAGCTCACCTTGCCAGCGTGCAACGGCTTGGCAGCATTTGTGTACGTATATGACGCGCTGAAACGGACACCGAATCACGCAAGTTGATGTTTGAGTGGCACTGCGTTCGAAGAAAACTTAGAGCGCAAATAGAAAGAAGCAGGAAATACAAGCCACAAAAGTATGGCTGTTTTTGCTCAAGGAAATAACGAGGGAAGGGGTCCAGGGGATGTTTACGCGGTCTTGTGCGCTGTCGAACCAATCCAGAGCGCATTAAGATGGCGCCCAAGGAGTTCTCGTTAGGAAGGCCTGTGCACAGAAACCTCTGTGAATTTATCTACAGAACATTACACTTAGAGTGGCCTGTATAAGGACGACACCAAGAGGGAACATTTTGTGCTCCGTGTCGCATCTCACAAAGTATTGCGTGGCATTGCACGTTTAGAAATAACTTTATTTTGCCTACTACTGACCTCATAATCGAGGAACTTTTGTACGCTCATAGAGACTGAACATGACCACGTGTCGAAGCATAAACGAATGGCATGTTTTTTGCGTGATTCATAGTGCGTAAGTGTAACTGCGCTAACATGTAACCAGAAGAACCAAGACACAGAGTGCTGACATCAACTAACTGACTTCTGACTTGAACTGGCGTTGGTTTCAACTAGTTAGTAGAAGTAATCACTCTGTCCTCTGTCTTCTTGGTTTTTCTTGTTATGTGTTTGTATTGTTACACCTATGAAGTGTGGATCAACAACTAGTACCAGCAAACGTTTTTGTGTGTTGTTTCCTTATGCTGTGGCAGCTTAAGTTGGATGGGCAATATGTTACAGCAGCGACTATCTACAGAAGTGCACGATTACACTAATATGACAGTGTACTGCACCTTGTGCAAATGTCATTAACGGTCTCGCTGTGCCTCCTCCTTTTCTTTCTTTCTTTTTTTTTTGGTTCTTGACTGAGCTTCGGTATTTCGTAGACAAGAGAGTCAAATAAAAATTAACCAACTCGACATACCGAGGAGTCACCTACTATTGATAGCCAGCATGGTTATCAAGCATTGTGTACCCTGCACATTATGACTGGGAAATTGCCTACATTTTCGAAGTGTGTGTGTGTGTTTGGGTGTGTGCGCGCGCGTGTTTTCAATGAAAGCGGTAGAGAGCGGAGTCATACATCTGTTCAAGCGCCATGTCTTCGATAGCTTTCTCTCGTTGACTCCGTTTCGTTTGTCTGTGCAAAAGGGATATCAGCTGGGTATACATGGTCATGCGATGCGTTTAACTCGTCAAGAAAGAATGTCTCGAAGAACCACGTGCATTCGATTCCACATTCACATTCCACATTCAGATCAATATTGCTTTCTTTCTATACACGTGCCCCATACGGTTCCCGTTGTCATGATAATAGTTTTTTTTTTTCATACATTGCAAATAAGGACATATTATTTGTCGCGTCGCATTTGCACGCTGGTTAATAAGGTGCTCTTTTATTAACTTGGGGACCATGAGGTCGTTTTTCGGAAGCAGTTGTCGGTAATGTTCGACTGAGCTGAAATACAAAAAATAACAAAAAATAAAATACAGACATTACTACGGTTATTCAGCAGGCGCCACAAGTAAGTCCTTTGTGGCTCATATCTACAATAATCTGGCAATTTCGGCCACTTGCTCGAGATTCGTGATTGAAGCGCGGCGTAGTAGAATGATATGCGGCAAATTCATTCGCTTAGACGGAACAATTAGAGGCACAAACATTGACAACACCCATTATGCCTTATATCGGCTCTCTCGTCTTCTCGGTTAGTGCATACGTTCCTTACCTAATAAATATTTTGGTGGACAACGCTAATTGGGTCTCTATAGAGTTTTGTCATTCGGGCACGTGTTTCTTTTCGCTTTCTTTTTCCGCATTTCGTGCTTTATCGTAATGTTTCTTGACCATGTAACCAAGGTCTAGCTTCTTTTTTTTTTCACATTCAGAAGCCCGTTTGACAGAGATAGCTCAAATACGGAGAAGTTCGCAGCATGCAGCAAGATTTCATATACATAAAAGCACAACGACAAAAAAACAATAAATTAACAAGTCACTCCGAGAAATCTAAAGGCTACCTAACAATAATTCTAATACAGAAGAGCTTCCTATACAAAGCATAAGAAATCAGTTACGTTAACAATATGAGTTACGGACACGTCCACACCAACTAGCCCAGCCCTCAGCCTTGACGTCTTCCTGCGAGAGCAAAATAACGAAAATGTAGGAGGCGACCCTCATAACTGAATTTCGGTTCTGGCAGCGGTAACCGCACGTCGGCGTTAGTGTGTCCTGGTGTATTCCTTGGGTTAATTTTGCGTCTTGTAGCACTGCCGAAGCGGAAGCAGATCTTAGAGGCCACGTCCAAAGAAGCGCGGGGTTCGAATCTTCTCCGCCATGTGCCGCAACGGTCGCAGCTGCTCACAAGAAAACCGTCCGCTCTTTCAGTGAGTTCATTCAATTAATTTTCATTGTACCGTCGGTGAGAGGAGGCGGGCTAACGCGGACAGCACTTTCCTTCTCATCCTGCATGCGATGCATGCTATCGCAGGCACCGCGTGAGTCGACTCACCAGTTGCAATCGACCCTTTCCTAGCGCAACAGTGCGCCTCGCGTCCCCTAGAACATGACCACGCGAAAGCCTGTACTGCTAGTCAGTTACGGAATTCACGTAAACGCGCCCAGTGCCAACGAAGGCCGTCATATGAGACCCTGGTTAGAACAGTTCGCACAGGCGTAGGTTCGAGGCAGAAAACGATCCTTTCGGATTTGCCTAAAATAGCACCTTGCTCTCTATCACCTTCAGACACAAGTAATGATGGACTTTCGGTCAATGCGCCAATTTTACACTTTATTTTCAGGCCCCTGATCTTCTATTGCATGAAAGAGAACGTGGTAATACGTTGACTTGTGCATTTTCCTTAATTAGTCCTAATTGGAGTGTAATTAAATATGCATTTATTGGAAAGTAAATCATGGTCTGTCTTTGTATAGAAATAACAAACTATTGGGCTCGAATTTACGCGGGCAATCGGTTATCGGTTATATCCATTCCGAGCAAACAAAACCTCAGAGTCCTTCCACTACTCTGAAGATGGAAGCCAGCGGCTGCGGCTGCGCGTTCTGCTGCAGCGGCTTCACTTCTTTTTCGCACCCGTTCGCACTTCTGGGCACATTGGCGCCCCTTCAAATCCCGCTGTTCTTCCTCCGAGCAAACGACACGCGTCCGTCCCATAGCGAGTACAAAGGCGAACTGCTGATAACAGCGCTAGCGCAACCTCCACGTCACGAGACAAAGGGGCGCAACGATTGGTTGGAAGCGCCGCCGCCGAGTATCGCGACCTCAGATGCGCAGCCTCTACTGACTTAACGCCCCCAAAAGCTCATTAAACAGCGGTGCTGGTGTCATCAGTTTCAGCTTGGCCGTTGCCGAACATTCCAGAACAAACGAATAACACTTCAGAACGAATGTGAGACCCTCAGCTTTTCCGCAGGTCCTCCTCTCCACGCCACCTGCTTCTCTCCCACCGTGGCTCCGCCTTTGCTCTCCTCCTCTCTACCCAGCATCACCCTCTCCACATTGCTGCCTTTTCTCTACCAGGCTCGCTACTCCAGGCTTCCCTCTCACCCCCTTAGCTTTACCCATGCTCTCCCCCTCGTCAGGCTTCGCTTTTGTCGCTGGGCTAGAAAGTGCGGACGACGGATCCCCAGGAATTTACCTAGGCCTTAAACGTCTCCGCTGTTAGTAAATGCCCGCGCTCTAATTTGTTTTCGTTTCTTTCATGCGTTCGTGTTAGCGCCCCTTCCCTCGAGTAAGTTGAATCTCTAGAAAATTACTCACCTTTCAGTCACGAAAGTATGTTTCCTGGGAAATGCCTTCAATCCTGCGGTTGACGCGCTACGGTAAAAGATGACGTCACGACAATCGCCATAAGTCTATGGACACGTATGATAGCTCGCAGCGGTGGGCAGTTACCGCCGTACGTTCGGCACACGCGACATCAAACACGACACGGAAACGCGGGAGGGTGGAGGAGATGAATAATCGAATCGGATGCCTGCGCTGCGTCGGACGCACTACCCAGATCGAGGGCGCTGGGTTTCCCCGAACCGGTGTCCGCTTGGCCCGCAGTATAGGCACGACGGAGCTGCAGCCGTCGATATAGTGTTATGAGCTCGTGTAATAAGAACGGCAAGGAGGAGGAGGAGGGGGCACGGAGCCAAACGGCTCGCGTTCTTGTCAAAAATGCACGCGGACGATGGCATCTGGCCGCTGATGTCGTGCAAAGCGCACGCTGACCGGCATCGATTAATACAGCTGACCGGGGTGGCGCCCTTATGCAATATGCATTGTATATTCATTTGCCCCGGTGACCTCCCTCCTCCCCTCCCCTCCACCCTGAGCCCCCTACACGACGGTATTATTGTGTATTGGTGATAATAGGAGCAGATGACGCTAGTGACAGAACGTGTATTTATACGAGTGGTGATGTAAGTGGGTGTGTAAGTAAAATGACTAGTAAG
Source organism: Rhipicephalus sanguineus (assembly GCF_013339695.2). Lineage (NCBI taxonomy): Eukaryota > Metazoa > Arthropoda > Arachnida > Ixodida > Ixodidae > Rhipicephalus > Rhipicephalus sanguineus. Next base: position 103,680,111 of record NC_051179.1, on the reverse strand, counting down.
TAAGTAGGTAAGTAAGTAAGAGGGTAAGTATATTTATCATCTTCCTTACTTACCTACTTACAATTACTTAGCCTATAGGCTAAGTAAATGTGAGTGCGCAGTCCCGTGTACCTGTCTGTCGCTGCGTCGTTTGGCGCTACGACTTTTTCATCAAAAGTGAATGAATGAGTTGCAGGAAGCTACAGCAGTGGTAACAGCAGTGCTCACTCACTCCGGATTAGCAGGAGTGAGTGAGTGAGTGAGTGAGTGAGTGAGTGAGTGAGTGAGTGAGTGAGTGAGTGAGTGAGTGAGTGAGTGAGTGAGTGAGTGAGTGAGTGAGTGAGTGAGTGAGTGAGTGAGTGAGTGAGTGAGTGAGTGAGTGAGTGAGTGAGTGAGTGAGTGAGTGAGTGAGTGAGTGAGTGAGTGAGTGAGTGAGTGAGTGAGTGAGTGAGTGAGTGAGTGAAGCAGGCATGTAAATGAGTAGGTAAGTAAATAATTCAATAAGCTAATCGTCCTTCGTTGATGAAGTAACATGCATCCTTAACCGTAGGACTTAGCTTCGATCGTGCGCTATCAACGAGAGGATCATCGCGCTAAACTGGTGCTGTGCGAAAAACGGACATGTCGTCCAGCGAGTGCGGTAATGTTTCCGTGGCGAAATGAAACCCCGTAAAGCGCCTGAACGCGCTACCTTGCACGCGGAAAATTCTTAAGGGTAATATGCACACCCCGCCAATGTTGTATGTTTACAACGTCAGAAAGCTACGTTATAAAAATATAGTTTGTAGAAATTCATGATAAAAAGTGGTAAAAATGCACACACGGATACAAGAGAGAAGTCAGCACAACACAACCGTATGTGTTGTCCTGACTTGTCTCTTGTGTCCGTGTTTGCACGCCCACCGGCTTAATTGCCATATGTCATTGGGGTATCGTTGTTCTTAAACGCGTGTAGCATTTTCTAGCCCCCTCGATCCGAGGCATCTGGACGGACCAACTGACGCGGGTGGATAAGCGCGCGTTACGTCACACACATACACATCGGACGTGTTACCAGAAGGTTGTAGGTTCGGTCCCTACCTGGGACAAGTGGATTTTTCATTGACTTTAATTCCTTTCCATTTATGTCATAATTCTTATACTACAGTTAAAACATACAAGTAATGCCCCTTATACCTTCCTTAGCCTCGTTGTCTGTTGGTTTCATTAAGTTGTGTCCCACGCAATTACATACATACATACATACATACATACATACATACATACATACATATATGCGTGCATACATAACACATACATACATACATACATACATACATACATACATACATACATACATACATACATACATACATACATACATACATACATACATACATACATACATACATACATATATGCGTGCATACATAACACATACATACATACATACATACATACATACATACATGCATACATACATACATACATACATACATACATACATACATACATACATGCATACATACATACATACATACATACATACATACATACATACATACATACATACATACATACATACATACATACATATATACATACATACATACATACATACATACATACATGCAATTTCAATATTCGATGTGCGAACACTTGGCGCACACCCTTTGGAAAGCTGTGCCTTGACAGGAGAGCGCGGTGCTTCAAAGTAACACATTTTCTAGGCTCAGCTCTTATTGTCACTAGTAGGTTAAAGTACACACGTCGAACAAAAAAAAGAGACATTTTACCAATCTAGGTTCTTCTTCTTGTCTGTTTTTCAACGAGACAATCCCACCCAAATAGTGTAATCAACCAGAGAACCAACGAACGCCTAAGAAGATATGCACGAGGCTCGCCGCCTTATGCTGACGACACGTGAGCTCGTCGCTAACGCTTTCTTTCGTGGTGGTTCTGTTTAGAAAGCAAATGTCACGTTGAATTGGTATTGATGTTAACCATCTGTAATATTAAATTTTGCTAACCACACACTCCAAGCGGCGTGCTTGCTCGGTGCGTAGCCATCGCGATTACAAAAACGGCCACCGGAAGGGCTGTCTGCACTCCCATAGTAGTGTTACAGTGTCGTGGTGTGCATATTGGCCGCGAGATCGAACAAAGTCGACACCTAGCGGCGAACGGACGAAGCCCCGAAGTGTGGATGCGGGTGGCCCGGCGCCGCTCCAGCAGCAGTGTGTCCTGTGCTTGTTGCTGGAGATTTCGCGATGGAAGCTGCAACGGGGACGATTGGGTCGACTTTCTGTAAACTCATTCTTTCCTTTTTGTAATGGAAGCTCGCAGAGCCAGTCGCTTTCTTTTCTAAGTAGCGATGCGAAAAGCATTTGTTTATGCGACCGCACCACATACGGTTGTCACATTTACCCACATACGCTTGTCCTCCAGCCTTCCGGGCTCAGCAAAGACCAAAAAAACAAAAGCTGACGTCACATTGACTAAAGAGAAAACAATGTTCGGATATGGTTGGTCGCGGCCCGTACTGCAATTTGTTGAATCGCCCCTTGCGATGCAGCTTATGCTAATCAAATACGCGCTGCGGTAACTTCAACTTTGGTACTATATCAGTCCTCAACCATTACTGGAAGATCCGTTTAAAAAATTTAAAAAAACAAAAACAAATATATCAGCATGAGCTGTGGTTATCAGCTCGCTTTCGTATACTCGTTCAACGCTTATATCACCCGTCCATTTCTGGCTCGCGAAACGGTATATTTTACTCTGCACTAGTTCATGCACAAACTGGACGAGTTTCGGCGCTTACATATTTCTACTTCGGAACACTGAGAAGGCGTCTCGTAGTTGAGTGAGCGCGACGGAAAACGCGCAAACAACAGTAGGTAAGGCTAAATGACGCTCGCTTATAAGGACTCGCAGCTAGCGTGGACAAACCTTGCGTTCAATACGAAGGTGACGCACGGAGGATGAAAGCCGCATTGCATACTTGGAGAATCAATTCATTTACTTGCGGAAGTACGCAAAAGCGCAAGGAAATCATGACTGTCAGCCCCGGCCAAGCCGCCACGACCTTTTGCGGACTGCAACAGTGTTCACGCACGTAGCGCGCGGAAATTCCGCACACAGCAAGCATGAATGAACATATTACGAACTGATAGTAAGAAGCGCGTTAAAGTATTTGACTGAGCATCAACACTTTTCGTCAGCAAACGCTTCAGCCCACCGTGATCGAAGTGCTTGCTACGCAACATCGCAAAGGGCCTTGCCGTTCCGACGCCTGACAAGCCACGCACGGTGTTGCTGCGCGTTGCCGGGGTAAGAATGAAAGCTTATCTCTGGCTCTCTCTGCATTATGTTCGGCATTGCGGAACCGAACAATAATTCCGCTTGGAAAGTGAAACGTTTTCGACACTTACGGAGCGCAGAATGACGACACAGAAACAGCAGCCCCGTACACTTACGCACAGCGAACGGCCGACGATCCACACAAACGCAGAGGCGATGCTGCCACCTATAGGTCGATCTCGCCGCCAGTACTACTTTAACGTATGCACAATTTTTTCTAAACAGCACGATAGGGGGCTTGATCTCTATGTTGCTCTCCCGTAGCAGACCAACAGTACTCTCAATGGTCTCTAATGGTCACATGGTACTCTTAGAATGATCGACGATATAGAACGACCATTTTCTCTAAACACACAAGTGCCAAAAAAATTTGGTAGATCCCACGTACCGTGGGAATCAGTGTTATGCAAAGCATGCGCGGAATGGTGACCGTGGCGTAATTTTTCACATTGAGCGAAACTTTACGGAATGACGCTAGAGAAATGTGGAAATGGTATACACACACTCATGTGTCGCATATGAATTATATAACCAGTTGTACAACGTTGCGAAACGATGCCAACAGCACAATCGGCGTTACCAACACCGGACTCGGTAAGCTGCTATGTAGTGCTTATATTCTTCAAAACTGGATAGCGCGAATCCGAACAGCAGCAAGAAGAAACACAGATGAACAGGACAGGCGTTACTCGCAACGAAGCTTCATTCAGGAAAGTTTCCCTTGATATACAGACAGCCGAGTGGCACGCGCAGGCGCACTGCACGTGCGTTACAGTCACAGTTGGAGTTGTTATACTTGTCCGGTTGTTACACTTGTCCGTTTTCACGGAGAAGGCACGCACGTTTTACGAACCTGTGCGTATGTGCAGAAGAGATAATTGACAGTTCTTGAACAAGGTCATTATCACCGTGATCAGTGAGCACCAGCAGCTCGACCGGACTTGTTAATCGGATCCGTTCGTGATCGCGGCTAAGAGGGCTCTAAGTGTAGCGAAGTGCGAGGTATAGCACAGCTGGTGAAAATCGTATGCCTCTTACGATGAAATGATCTATGGCGCCTCCTGTCCTGGACGTGGCAGTGAAGTTTCTTGATGTCCCGTACACATTCAAGCCGTCTTTCACGCAGTGTAAAAACCAGGCGTTGTTGGGTCTTGATAAAGCAATGTTGAAGTCACCGGTAATGATGAGAGGCCAGGTTCTCTAGGCAGATCTATTGTAGGAAGCATTGACCCCGGCTTTTGCGCAATCAACGTGGTCCACGTTGCGGACCACGTCAACGAGTGCATGGTATAGTTGAGCGTCTTCCAGGGCTGTTCTGTCTTCAGCTTCCTCGCTTTCCTTGCGTCCGCCGCGGTGGTGTAGCGGTTACGGTGCTCGGCTGCTGACCCGAAGGTCGTGGGTTCGATCCCGGCCGCGGTGGTCGCATTTCGATGGAGGCAAAATGCTAGATGCCCGTGTACTGTGCGATCTCGGTGCACGTAAAGAATACCAGGCGGTCAAAATTTCCGGAGCCCTTCGCTACGGCGTCTCACATAATCATATCGTGGTTTTGGGCCACAAAACCCCAACAATTATTACTATTGTAGCGAAGCGTTGGAAGCCTCTAATGGGTCGCCCTCTCGAGCGCTTACTAGTGGGTCGTCCTCTTCCGCTCTTCTGGGACAGCACGCTCCTCGCGCTCAGAGTCGGCACCCCGCCTTGACTGTCGCAGTCGTTTATCGTCGCCGAGTGCCCGCTAATAAACGTCTTTATAATTTGGTGGAGGGTGCTGGGCTTTCACAACAACTTCGGCCCCCATTCGATGCCCCTGGCTCTTCGATCCCGTACCCTGCCGCCTACGATGCCTCAAGACGCCTCCCAGCAAACGGCCCCGCCTACACCGACCTCCTGCCCAGGTGTGCCTCGTATCCGCGACCCTCCGGTCTTCACTGGCGCAGATGGCACCGACGTGGAGGACTGGCTCGCGATTTACGAGCGCGTGAGTGTCCCCAATAAATGGGACGAGGCAGGAAAGCTGACTAACCTCGTTTTCTACGTCGCGGGTGTGGCGGGCTTGTGGTAGAACAAACACGCATCAGATTTTACAACGTGGTCCGACTTCAAGACCTCCATTATCAATGTGTTTGGCCGCCCTGCCGTTCGTAAGCTGCAGGCCGAACAGCGCTTACGTGAACGCGCTCAGCAGGCCGGTGAATCATTCACCAGTTACATTGAAGACGTCCTCGATTTCTGTAAGAAAGCCGACGCCACCATGTCCGAATCAGACAAGATCCGGCACATCATGAAAGGCATCGACGACGACGCCTTCACCATGCTGCTCGCCAAGAACCCCAGCACAGTGGCTGAGGTCATAACGCTCTGCCAAAGCTATGAGGAGCTGCGCCGGCAGCGATCGATGACCCGTCGCTCTCCATCACGCGACGCCGAGCTCGCTGGCTTGTCGACCATATCCGACCACTCCGCGTTGCTCGCAGAGATGAAGACATTCGTGCGCGAGGAAATCGCGCGCCAATTCTCTCTGCTGGACTTTGCTCGCCCGCAGTACGTCCAACAGCCGTCGACCGCCCTTTTGCCTCCGCTCCGTCGAGCAATTGAGCAAGAAATCGCAGAGGTCATGCCCGAGTACCACCAGCACCATACGGCTCCTGCACCCTTGAGTTACGCCCAAGTGGTCGCAAGAACGTCCCCAGCAATCCCTACGGCTGCCCCACACATTTACGCCGAAGCCTCCGCTCGACCTCATTCTTTCGAAGCGGATGTGCCGGTAACCTGCGCCGACGTCACGCACAGGCCACGACTGCAGCCCACCGTCCAGTCCTATCAGTTGCCGCCCCGTCAATCCCGTCCTGCACCATGGGCGGGCCCTGCCCCAGCGAACCGATGGCGCACACCTGACAACCGCCCCATATGCTTCGCATGCGGTTACGCCGGCCACGTGGCGCGGTATTGCAATCGCGTGCAGCCGCCTAGAGTCGCGTCGCCTGCCACCAGCCCGGCGAACCGCCCATATTACGACCCACCTACGCCACTCTCGCCGACGTCTCGCCCCGCTCCATCTACCCGCCGTTCCCCGTCACCACGACGCCGCTCGCTGTCACCGATGCGGCCACGTCTGGTCCCACGAGACCAGGAAAACTAGTCGTCGCAGTCCACGAGGCAAGGGCTGCGATGCTGTCGAACTGCGAAAGCCCTCAGCGAAGCCCATCGAACGTGATAGACGTGTTTGTGGACGGTGTTCGTGCATCTGCCCTTATCGACACTGGAGCCGCCCTATCCGTTATGGACGCAAAGCTCAGCCGAATACTGCGAAAAGTGACGACGCCACTTTCCGGGCTCTCCCTCCGTACAGCCAGCGCCCAAAGCATTCACCCTACAGCGGTATGCACAGCCCGCGTCATGATTAAGGACGCTATGTACGCCGTCGAATTGATCATAATTCCTGCATGCTCTCACGACGTCATCCTCGGATGGGATTTTCTCTCCCGCCACGACGCCGTAATTCATTGCGCACCCGCCGAAATAGAGCTCTCACCATTCTCTAATTTGACGCCGGCAGACAGTCCATCGGCTGCGAGCAAGATACTCGTCAAAGACGACATAAAAGTGCCTGCAAACTCGTCAACGGCGGTGTCAGTCTACTGCGCCAGCCTATCCGACACCGTTGCACTCCTCTCGCCATATGACCGTGTTTGCACGAGGAAAGGCTTGCTGGTGCCTTTCGCGACCGTTCAAGTCACCCAGGGCAGCACCTCTATTTATGTAATCAACCCCTCCCCGTACAGTGTTACGTTGGTGCGAGGGGAATGTCTGGGCAGCGTAGAACCCCTCGAAGACGCACAAGTTATGGACGAGCCCGATGATTCGCACGGCCGAAGTTCGAGCACGCTCAGTGCTGTTTCGACGTCTGGTTCATCACACGCTGACGTATTTGGTTCCTCCATAGCTGACAACCTTACGCAGGTCCAGCGTTCCCAGCTTTTGGACCTGTTGGAAGAATTTAGCCCTTCTTTCGATGTCGCTCAAACTTCTCTCGGCCGCACGTCGGCCGTTACGCATGGCATCGACACTGGCGACCACCTGCCACTGCGACAACGTCCATATCGCGTATCTCCTGCCGAACGCCGTGTAATCACCGAGCAAGTCGACGACATGCTTCGACGTGATGTCATTCGACCCTCTAACAGCCCCTGGGCGTCTCCTGTCGTTCTTGTTGCGAAGAAGGACGGTTCTGTGCGGTTCTGTGTGGACTACAGACGACTCAACAAGATCACTCGTAAGGACGTGTATCCACTGCCGCGAATAGACGACGCGATTGACAGCTTGCAAGGCGCCGAATTCTTTTCATCTCTCGATTTGCGCTCAGGGTACTGGCAAGTACCTATGGCTGATGACGCTCGACCGAAGACCGCCTTTGTCACGCCCGACGGCCTGTACGAATTTAACGTCATGCCGTTTGGGCTGTGTAATGCGCCCGCCACCTTTGAGCGCATGATGGATACCGTTCTGCGCAACCTGAAATGGCACACGTGCTTGTGCTACCTCGACGACGTCGTCGTGTTTGCTCCTGACTTCTCCACGCATCTTCAACGCCTACGGCATGTTTTGACGCGTTTGAGCCACGCCGGTCTGCAACTGAATCTAAAGAAGTGCCGGTTTGCAGCACGGCAGCTGACAATCCTCGGCTACGTCGTGTCCAAGGACGGAATTCTTCCTGATCCCGCCAAGCTTCGGGCCGTGACTGAGTTCCCCAAACCTACGTCCGTCAAAGAACTGCGCAGTTTCGTAGGACTGTGTTCCTACTTTCGGCGCTTCATTCGAAATTTCGCGACTATCATATCGCCACTGACGAAGCTTCTCGGAAGTAACGGGCCCCTCCATTCGTGGTCGTCGGAGTGCGACGACGCTTTCACAAAGCTCCGTCGTTTGTTGACGTCGCCTCCCATACTACGCCACTACGACCCTGCGGCCCCTACAGAGGTACACACAGACGCTAGCGGTGTTGGCCTTGGCGCTGTCCTTGCGCAGCGCAAACCAGGGTTCCCTGAATATGTCGTGGCATATGCAAGTCGTACGCTTACTAAAGCCGAGACCAATTACACCGTCACCGAAAAGGAATGCCTGGCGATCATCTGGGCCCTTACGAAATTCCGACCTTATTTGTATGGTCGCCCATTTGATGTCATCACCGACCATCATGCACTATGCTGGTTGTCGTCATTGAAGGATCCCTCAGGCCGCCTCGCCCGCTGGGCACTTCGCCTACAGGACTACGATATCCGCGTGCTGTACCGCAACGGACGCCAGCATGCTGACGCCGACGCACTCTCGCGCTCCCCCTTGCCTGACGACAATACTTCCAGCTCAGTTTCTCACAATGCCGTTTCGTCTATCGACATTCAAACCATCGCCACTGAACAGCGCAAGGATCACTGGATTGCCTCACTGATAGCCTTGCTGAGTGATCCATCGGCGACACCATCCACTCGCGCATTGCGTCGTCAAGCGCACCATTTCGCCGTTCGCGACGACCTCCTCCACCGACGCAATTACGGCGACGGCCGCCAGTGGCTACTCGTAATACCCCGCAGTCTGCGTTCTGACATATGCGAGTCGTTCCACTCTGACCCGCAGTGTGCACACTCTGGGGTATCGAAAACCTACCACCGCATTCGCCAACGGTACTTTTGGCGAGGGATGTACCGCTACGTGCAGAAGTTCGTTCGCTCCTGCATCGATTGTCAGCGCCGCAAAACTTCAACGCACCTGTCGCCGGCAGGTCTGCAACCTCTACCTTGCCCTGACCGGCCGTTTGGGCGCGTCGGCATCGATTTGTATGGACCACTTCCTCTAACGTCGGCTGGTAACCGCTGGGCCATCGTCGCTGTTGACCACCTTACGCGATACGCCGAAACTGCCGCCCTCCCAGCGGCTACAGCGCGCGATGTTGCCTCCTTCCTGCTGCACCGATTCATGCTGCGCCACGGTCCACCCCAGGAGCTGCTCAGCGATCGAGGTCGTGTCTTCTTGTCCGAAGTCGTCGAAGCCATTCTCAAAGAGTGCAACGTTGTTCACCGGAAAACTACTGCTTACCACCCGCAGACGAATGGCCTCACCGAACGCTTTAACCGCACGCTCGGCGACATGCTCTCGATGTACGTCGCCGCCGATCACACAAATTGGGATGCCATTCTGCCTTTTGTCACCTACGCCTATAATACCGCCCCGCAGAGCACTACTGGTTTCTCGCCCTTTTTCTTATTGTACGGCAGGCACCCGTCGCACACGATCGACACAATCCTTCCCTACAAGCCGGACCCGTCTGAGTGTGCGCCTATTTCTGCCACAGCAAGACTCGCTGAGGAGTGTCGGGAGCTTGCCAAGACATTTACTACGAATGACCAAGAGCGGCAGAAGAGCATTCACGGTGACACCACCACTTCTGCGCCCACGTTCCTCCCTGGAGCACTCGTATGGCTCTCGGTGCCTACCACTGCACCTGGCCTCTCTTCAAAACTACTGCCGAAATACGACGGCCCCTACCGTGTCGTCGAACGCACGTCCCCGGTCAACTACGTGATCGAACCCCTTGAACCATCTTCGGACATGCGCCGTCGAGGGCGCGACATTGTCAACGTGGAGCGCCTGAAACCCTACCATGACCCGCTCATAGTGACAAGCAGTTAGGTCGCCAGGCGGCTCCCTTTTCGTACCCGGGGTAATTGTAGCGAAGCGTTGGAAGCCTCTAATGGGTCGCCCTCTCGAGCGCTTACTAGTGGGTCGTCCTCTTCCGCTCTTCTGGGACAGCACGCTCCTCGCGCTCAGAGTCGGCACCCCGCCTTGACTGTCGCAGTCGTTTATCGTCGCCGAGTGCCCGCTAATAAACGTCTTTATACTATCACTTTCTTTGCGTGTCAATTTCTATGTTCGCGGTTGCTGTGTTGGTTGAGGCTTCGTATCACTTGTGGCACATACCCGCATAACATGAACTCTGGTATGCGGGTATGTGCCACACGTGGCTGAGAGAAAGGGTTTCATGACGTACGCGACAGATATGTTGCGTTACTCACGTCATGACCAGTGAATCGTGTTTGTCATACTCTGATCCCCTGATGTGCCAATTTTTTGGTACATTACAAGTTATGGAGACGACCAGGAGAGCGTCCAGGCGTAGGCGGCTAGATAGACAGACAGATAGATAGATAGATACGTAGATAGAAACGCCCAAAATGCCTGAGGTTGGCTAAGAAATGCTTCGCATTTAAAACTCGGGGTCTTCTATGCATTCGCCCAAGACGACTCGAAGGCGAAAGCCATCTTCTTTTAACAGCGCAGCTGTTTAAGCCAACCGTTAGACCGTGCAGAGCGAACAGAATTTATCGTCATCACAAACCGGCACGCGCTGTCTTCTTCCTCTTCTTCATAGTCGTCTTCCTCTTCTGCTTCCCTCCCAGAACACGCGCGCCGATTTGTCCGGCGCGAGATGCAATAACTCTGATGGGCGAGAGAGCGAGTACAGAGAAAGAAAGAGAGAGAGAGAGATAGAAGAGTGAGAAAAAGAGAAATTTTGAGGGGAAAAATTTCTTGGCGAGGCGAGGTTCGAACCCGCGTATCCACGATCCGAAGGCGAGCGCCTTAACCACTCGGATATCCAGGCACGCTAGCCGAGCATAGCATAGCTTTGTGTAGTATAGTATTGTGCAGCCAGGGATTCGTAAAGGGAAGTGAGGAGGAGAGAAAGGAGGAGGGTAGAACCACTACGGAGAAAGAAAGAGAAAAAGAGATAAAAAGAAGGGGAAGAAAGCGAGGAAACAAATAGAAGGCGAGAGAGCGACTACAGAGAAAGGGAATGAAAGACATAGAAAGAAATAGAAGGAGAGAAAGAAAGGCAATAAATAGAGAAAAAGATATAAAGATAGAGGAAGAAGGAGAGAGAAACAGAAAGAAAGGAAAGAAAGAGAGAAAAAGATAAAAGCCGAGAGAACGACTACAGAGAGAGAGATAGATAGAAAGACAAAGACAGAAAGAGAGAAGTCGAGAGAAAGAAAGGGAAGAAAGGGAAAGAAAGATAGAAAGACAGAGAAGGAAATAGAGAGAGAAAGAATCAGACATAATAAAATTAAAGCACGAGTGCAAGCATAGCCATGTAACGTACAGTATAGGAAGGAATGGGAAAGCGAGAGGTGAGAGGGTAAAAAGCCTAGCCAAGCCGGGACCAGCTAGGTTCCCAGCAGCTCTGCTGTGACCCAGCCTTGCGCAGCTTAGTGAAAGCTGGGCTATTTTTCTTATTACGGCACGACCGGTACAATTCTGGACTGTTGCACAACAACGCTTCTCGAAGAATTTTAGCCCGCAGCGTTAGGGCCTGCCACGCACGAACAGGCAGGTAAAGATGCGCTTACAACATTTCACTACATGCAAACCGCACATTGCGCGCCAAGCTTACGCCGAGACTCTAAATCTGCGGAGAAGCGAAGCAACGCGGAGAGTACGCCGCGGAGCATTGTCGGATTCACTTGCCCCATACCCACGGAGAAAGAAATGTTTCTTCTTCCGTTTGCTTTCGCCATAAATATGACGTCACTTCCGCCACACTGCATTGGGATATGATAGGGCCACTCCTTAGTTTTCCTTCTTCCGTGCGTCCAATTCCCGGCATGTAAACAGTGAGACGAGAGTGTTGCGCAATGTGAAAGAAAGAAAGAAAGAAAGAAAGAAAGAAAGAAAGAAAGAAAGAAAGAAAGAAAGAAAGAAAGAAAGAAAGAAAGAAAGAAAGAAAGAAAGAAAGAAAGAAAGAAAGAAAGAAAGGGAAGTAGTACGTCAGGCACCCACACGCCAAGCTTTGCTTGCCGCCATTTTCCCGATAGGGCAAGGGCTCCAGATTTTTTTTTTTTTTTTGCAAAAACAGGACCTACGCCGACTCCGGCAGAAAGGCGCCGCTAGCACTCTAAACCGTGCCCCTGTTTTTCTTAGAGCACATGAAGACACTGACTACTTCTCAGTACGAGAACGAAGCCGATTCCGTACGCCCCTAGCTGCGAACACGATACTCGAAGTCGTTTCCTTTTGTTCTAAACGAACAAGTCCCTGCCGGTGTGACAAAGTTGTGACAAATTGACGGCCAATGAAAAAAACGCCAGGCCTGCGCGGAAAGCACAGCACAGTGACAGCGAAAGATCGAAGAGCGGCATTTCTAGAGCCCGTTATAAACTCTCTTGTGGCTACTAACACAATACACTAGCAACGTATCCACTACGACACGAATCATAATTTTTGTGAAGTTGGGAAGCACCCACCACGGCATTACTCGTCATTCTGCGAAGAAGCGAGGTACCATCTGTAAGACATTATGAGCAGTTTCTTGGTGCGATGGCTGATGACGATGAAGAATTACGACTGAGCTTTTGTAATGGGTTGGAAGCTTTAAAGGACCACCTAGTTACCTAATTCGCATTGTGTGACGCCCGGCCGTTATGTCACTCTCCCACCACGCTTTATAACATGCGCTAACGTGAGAAAGAGATAGAGAGAGGGAATTAACTTTATTGAGACCCCGAAAAAGTGGATCATGGGAGACTTATGGGCTTCCTTGGCAACCAATAGAAGTGCACTTGCGAGGAACCCACTACGCTATAAATCATCATAATTTTTATGAAGTAGAGAAGCAGCCACTATGCAATTTTTCGTTATTCTGCGGAGAACCGTGGTACCTGCTAAACACCTGTAAAGCATTATGTGCACTTTGTTGATGCTGTGGCTGATGACGATGAAGAATTATGGCAGAGCCCTTTGTAATGGGTTGGAAGCATTCAACAACCTTCTCGTTGCGCAATTCGCATTGTGTGACGCCTGGTTACAGAATTCGCGTTGTGTGACGCTTGGTTGTTGTTTTACTCTTCTACCACGCTACATTACATATGTTAATGTGGTTCCTTCTCGACATGAAGCCGGTATAGGGTGTTTTTGCAAAGCAGTTTCAAGCACCGGCATGGCTCTGAGGTGGGACACTGGGCTCCCGCGCAGAGGGACCAGGTTCGAACCTCGTTCCATCCTGGAAATTTTTTCTTATTTCGTTTTTTTTTATTTCGAGCGATAGTGGTTACGGACACCGGCGGTGGCGGCGGACAACTACGGCGCCAAAAACGGCCCTTGTTGTGATCTCGTAACAGCTTTCGCTGTAAAAAAAAAAAGACGAGTTTCAGGCAGAACGAGCTCATGCTGGTGTCGATACGCGAGGCTATCTTTGGATTGAGATCGAATGAAGACCGTGTAGCTGTTAGAACAGCCTAGACTAGTTCAAAATAAGGAGGCACTTAGCATCACTTAAGCTACTCTAGCCAACACTTGTCAGTGTTAGGCAAGATTAGTCACGATTTATACAACGCAAGCCTACATTAGACGTACTTAACCAGTGCTGGTAGTCATCAAGTATATGCAGAAGGGTACGCATTTTGGGCTGGTTGGTTCGTGGTTATATGCAGGAAAGAGTGCTGTAAGACGGGACGAAACGAAAGACCAGCACAGTGGTATGTGTTTCGTTTGGTCCCGTCTTATAGCGCTTGGAGTATGCGCGGTGTGCTTTTTCTGGAAAGTGTCCAATTCCGTCATCTTGTCCACTCTCGTTGGTTCAGAGGTCTGCTGCGGCTCCTCTGATAGGCCTAAAATGTCGCCGTTACCAAATTTCACAATATGGCAGAATTGAACAGTGTCTAGAATAGCACCCACGGCAAGCTTAGACATCACCGCTTGCCAATATTAATGAGTGGGGAGGGGGGGAATGCTAAGACGTGCAGTAACATATAAAAGCGTCCCACACCACCCCGTGTAAAGAAATAACCTGGCTACAGAAACACGTGTTCTAAGCGCAAAAAATCACACACCAGCTTACGGGCGGCTCAACCTCTGTCACCAGAGAACGCGTCATCACCTTTCGCCTTGAACTTGACAGAAGCCTCGTACTAACTTTCATCTAGCACTGAGGAAGAGACCATTAAGATTGGAGCTTCACATGCAGTAAAACGTGTCTTCGCACACTGACTTTGTGTCGGACGTCACCGGGGCTGCACAGTGTTAGAAAACTGGCATGTTAGATTGTATCTTCGCAATCACATTTGGTTTACCGATAAATACATATAACAGTTGGTTTTACAGATAACAGACTCTCGAGGTCAGAGTTCTCACCTGATTGGTATTTGTAACGCTATAGTACTGATGGATATAATGTCCGCCGAACCGTTTAATGTATGCTGCTTCTTGTAAGGCCATGACGAGCAGTCATAACTTCCGTGATACGGAAGTCTGCAAAATACCTTGAATCGTATTAGCTAACACATTGTCGCATCGCGGTACATTAAAAAAAAAAAAAAACGCCGGTACCGCGGCGTAAAAGGCACGGTATTACCATGACTGGTAAAAACAATATACTAAAAACGCGCGCTTTAACGGTGGTTTTCTCTATTATTAATATTTTTTTAACATTTACCCACCGTGTTAGCTTAACAGCTATGGTGTTGGATTGCTATGCCTGAGGGTGCGGGTTCGATTTCCGCCCATGAATGCCTCATTTTAATGGGGCTCGACATGCAAAAACACCCGCATTGTTAGATTTAGGGGCACTATAAAGAATCCACAATAAATGGCAAAATTTAATCCGTACCCCTCCCTCCCCCCTTGCATCGCGCGTGCCGCATAATCATATCGTGCTTTCAGCACCTAAACCACAGATATTGCTCATTCTCAAATATCGCTTTAAAACAGCGATTTCTCCTTCCTGGGAACGAGAAAAGGCTCAGGCTTCCTTACTGAAACGTTGCGTATGTCATTCCAAGAAGTCCATATGTTTGCGTAACATTCTTACAGGGATATAAGGCAAGTGTATGGCAAGTATATAGAAAATATATGGATTCTGCAATTAAACATGTGGAATTATGGGAATTGCATACGCAACGCTTCAGTAGGGTTAACGGGGCCCAGCAGGCGCCGTGTCGAGAGTTGTATTCATGCACACGCGCCGCGCATGTCCGGGTGCCTGTACCTTCGGGCGTTTTTCCCGCTAACTGCATCGTGAAGCGTCATGGCGTCCCATGGTGATCGAGCGAATTGCGCCGTTATGCGACCAACTCGAACCATACGGCCTTCCCCCCGCGCAACGGTCTCCTGATACATCAGCACGCTGCAGGGGTTTATGGGGGGAGACGGTCGCCGACGCCGCCACCGAACCACATGTCGAACCACCGATGCAGCACTCCAGCTACCCTCCCCTCCTTTCTCTCTCTGCTGAACATATACGAGGTGGCTGGCATAACGGCGTGCTTATCCCGGGAATCGGTCCGAACCGATGGACTGTATAGAGAGAAGGGGAAGAATTAAAGAGATATGCGGAACACAGAAAAGCGGAGGTGAGAGGGAGGGGGGGGGGGTATGTCGTGAAAAGTAGACGGAGGAGAATGAAAGACAACAATGACTTGAGCGGGAAAGTGAAATTTTGTGAGGATTCTCGTAAAACTTGAAAGGAAGGGAGAGGATGATTGTTACAATGAGTGTGCGATGGCGGTAGTGAAAGTTTCAGAGAGAGAGAGAGAAGATTACAGGCGGCTGAACTGGGAGGCAGACGCATAGGGAAAGAAGGAATGGGAAGCGGGAAAAAAAAAAGATTGAGGAACGCCAGATTTTGTAATCCAAAGCTCGAGTACGGAAAAAGAAGAGAGAGCTGTGGCGCCAGGGCCGCAGGGCTGCTGTCTAGGTGGCAGCATTTGAGAGAGAGAGGGAGTAAGGACAGGTTATGGCGTCGTTGTTTGCTGACAGCTATGCGTAGAGAAGAGGGGACAATGAACGAAATAAAGCGTCGAGAGAGAGTGGGAGAGAGAAAACATGTGGAACCCCCCTTAGTCCACGCTTTGCTTTCACTTATTGGTTTGCTTTTATACGCCCGCGTTCTCATAGATCGCGCTCGTGTCACGAGCCGCCGTAGCCATACGGGCCAGTAGACGCGCGAGGAACCGTTAGCTGGCCACTCAGTTCAAAAGCGGCGACCAGGCAAGGAGGGGAACGGCCGCATTAATACATGCAACCGCCGCCGCCGCCGCTCCGCGGGGTCCGATGGGGGTGCCGGTAGGAGGGGGGAGAGGGGTGATCGCATTCAATGGTTTTCAAGCGTCAGCAGCTGCACCATCTGCCAGCAGCATCGAGTCGCGTGGCGTCCCGACGTCACGTGACGGCCCATGGGCGCTTGTCTTTTTGGTTTTGGGTAGAGATTAAGGGGAGGGGCGTTACACGCGCGTATCGCTACGGTAACTCTCTCATTCTCTCTCTACAGGCTGCATCGCTTCATCTCCCTCACTCATTACTGTACGCTGTGGCGAGGAGGAAGACGATTACGTTATACCATACGGGCCTCGCTTGCTTGTTTGCTTGCGTGGTGTGCGGACTCAGCGTGTCGTCCGCGTAGGATGATACGCTGGTGGTGATTTTGCCACCGCGCTCCTTCTATACCTGTCAGTTTGCGCGAATAATAAAAATAACTTTAAAAAAAAACAAGCGCGTACGGCCAAAACTTACGATGCGCGGTCACGGAACTAAAATGAAGGGACGAAAACGGAAAGAGTCGATCCAGATGAAGCGATAATGGAGAGAAGTGGATCGCAGGATGGGCGCCAGTGGCAGGGAGGAGGTGGGACGGCTCTGGTTTTGTTTTTGCCCTCGAGCGTTTTTTCTATTTCTTTTTCTTTTATCCCTCTTCTCCCATTAGCCCTACTCGGTTGAGTGGTCGGGACCAATTTCTGCCTTCCATATCGGCTACACGCTCGAGCGACAGTGCAAAAAAAAATAAATAAATAAACAAATCATAGAAAATTTGGTTCGGGGCCACGTGGACCTTCTGGCGCAGATTCTCTCGCTAGCATATGCGCAGGAACGTCCCGTTGCAGCAGTTGGTCGGGACGTGTTGCCTCTGCGAACGAGAACGGCCGGTTATGTGAGGTTCGGTTGAGGTCGATGCAAGGACCAAACGTTATGAACTGGTGGCGTATTAGGGAATTCGAATTTGGGAAAATCTATTGGGAGCCATCTGCCACATATTTTCTGGTAGCCACCGTCATAAATGTAAGAAAATCGCTTGGAAAATAGCACTGCACAGGGAAACCGATTTTTGTTGTCTGTGTGTTTTTTTTTTCGCTTGTGATTCTACCTCTCGCGTTCCCTGAAGCGCTGTGTCGTTGTGTATGCATGCATGAGCAGAGGTGTCGGTTATCCAATTGCTCGAGAGCGCAAAGTTTCTCTCCTCAAATGACGACGCTTTCCATGAGCGCACATCGCGTACTAGCGACTATGTGCGTGTTGATGCCATCTTTGCGCGGGATTCACCATGCGCTGTGTCCAGGTTTATGTTAAGTACTTCAGCTACCACAAAGGTTTAATCATGGTCATTGACGTTAGTCGTCGGGATGGAGATGTGCCACTACGATATACGCATGTGCGTCCACATCAAACGGTGATCGCCGCGAAACACCACAGACACTGTGCAAGCTCTCGTTTATCAATGTACTACAATGAACGTTAAACTACTTTTGTAAAGGTAGGTTTCACTTTCGTGTTATACCGATTCCTATGACAGAGGGATCAACCATGTTTTTTTTTGTTCTTTTTATTGTGGCACAAAACGACTTAAAAGTCAAAGCAGCTATACGAGCATCACACTACAAATCCTTAATATAGAAGCACGCGAAGTTGCCGTAAGCACTCAGGCGTGAGCGCGTGCGTTTTATGCGGCTTGCATGTGTGTGTGTGTGTGTGTGTGTGTGTGTGTGTGTGTGTGTGTGTGTGTGTGTGTGTGTGTGTGTGTGTGTGTGTGTGTGTGTGTGTGTGTGTGTGTGTGTGTGTGTGTGTGTGTGTGTGTGTGTGTGTGTGTGTGTGTGTGTGTGTGTGTGTGTGTGTGTGGAGAGAGAGAGAGAGGGGGGGAGAGACGGGATGCGTCGAGTAATGATTGATTATTGTTGCTTCACAAATTTACACTCGGTTCTGCAGATATCAATGCATACAGACGCCAGACACAAAGTTTCTAAAGCGCCAACATCCCAGCCGCTGTATAGCGACGTTTCGGCTACACACACATGTTGCCTGTGGGAGGCTGCATTGCCGATTGTTGCTCTTGATCGCACGAACAGAAACGAAAAAAATGGAAGGACAGGTTGACTGATGCCAATGTTGCAGTGTCAGTGTGAAAAGCACTTGGGTGGTGTCATCGCCTTTTGTTTATTTACGCAGAATCATTCATGCACCTCCTATTTTATTGCTTCCTGCTCGACTTCCCATCATTTCTGATTCAACCTCTACGTGATAACCGCTGCTGTTGCTTAACTCACCCCTACGACTTTCCGAGACGGACGGTGCACACTGCTGTATACGAGCCATTTACCGTGTTCAAGTGATCAGCGTGTCCACCAAAGACGCGCTCAATGCCGCTTTCATTCATGACACGTGTTCTTAGCGCAGTTACACCGACAGCTGCGGCACCAACGACGCGAAAGCGGCAAATAGTGGGATGGGTGGCGTCACATCGAGCCTGGGATCGTCCGCCCGCCCGACAACCATATTGCCAGCACAATGAATGATGTTCGCATTTAAAGGCCAACTCCGGCGATTTTTCTAGGTCGATGGATCTCAGTGAAATTCGCTGGGTACGTTCCTTTGCACGTTTCCGTCATTTATGCCAAATTACAGGCTTGAGACATGCGCAGATTGTTTGCAAATGAATTTTAAAGATTGTCTGCAAACGCCCTCCTGGCTTCCCACAATTATTGGCAACATTGCGTCTGTGACGTCAGTGTTGGCAAGGCGGCGGAAGTGACGCAGCCGAGGGCACCGCTAACTAAGGCGCTTAGGCCGCTACAGCGAGCGTCTGCTGTGCACAAGGCGAGAGACAGCGTTGGTTTGGCCGGTGCTTCGCTGGTCGTCCCGGCTGTCACAGTTTTCATACTCCGCGCCGGCGTGACCGGCATGCCTTGCACGACTTCCGGTTCGTTCGTAACAACGTCTACGTCATACGTAGACAGTACACTCGGTTGGGTTTCGGTTTCGGTGTTGCGCTTTTTTGCTTATTTAAAATTATTCTCCAATTTACCGAGTATTTCTGCTATCGGGCCCGTAACAGGAGCGTCTCAGGAACATAAAAGCACCATTACTTTGACATGGCCAAAAAATCGCCGGAGTTGGCCTTTAAAGGACGTGTAAGCATAGCAGCTAATCTACAGGCTGTGGGCCTCTTGCTGAGATGAATTCGAAACTTGTTCCGCAGCTCAGTTGCCACCTTTTGTTTTTAATTACTAGAAAGCTGATTGATTGTTAGGTTAACTAGAAACTGTGAATTGCTCAGCGCGCCATAAGAATTACCAATGCGTTTTCTTTTACCCTCACCATTATCTTTTTTTTATGCAGCAGCGTAGGTTACAAACTACGAGAAAGTATCCACGATAACCAAAGCCAAACAAACAGAGGCAATGCTACACAGTCTGGACAAACTTTTCAGAGAAAGCAAACATTAATTTGCCACTCTCGATCCTTGTGCATGGATGCACCCGGGAGAGAGGATCTCGAGGCTGTCAATCACCGCCTCATTCATCTACTCATGGGCGCATTGATTCGTGATATTCTTATTTCTTTCCTTTTTTTGTTTCGTCGGCCTCTTTTTTTTCTGTCATGCGCGTCCTTTAGGGAGTGTTGAACCAGAGCTGGCTAGTTCAATTTTTGTGAGTGGGTCGGGGGAGAGGTCGGTGGTGTTTAGAGTATAAGCACCCTAGAAAGATTCACGTCGCAACCCCCTCCCCCCCCTCTTGCCCTCCCTTTCCGTACGAGGTTTTCTCTTAACTGTCACGGATTTCTGTTTTCAGGATCATGCGGCTTGTTGACACACTCACGAACCCTCGTGACCTGTATGGAAAAAAAAAGAAAATAGTCTCGTCTTTCACCCACAAAGCTATCACGGCAGAGAGACGAATTTTTTTTTTTCAGAAATTAAGATAAGACCCTATATCGCACCACGGATACATGTCAGATACAGCGGCCCACGCTAGACCATGCGCCAGCGAGGATATATGAAATGTGAAGCATTTCTTAGCGCACCAAAGGCACTTTGACCGTTTCTATCTATCTATCAAACCGCCTGCGTCTTAGCGCTCTCGTGGTCGTCCCCTTTACTTGGTATATACCAAAACTTACACGGCAGGACTTCAGTGTATAACGAATACGATCCGCTGGTCACGACATGCACAACGTGATTTCCCTGTCGCGTACGTCATGATATCCTTTCCAACAGTCACCTGTGGCGCATACCCGCATACCGCCGCCCGTGCTATGCAGGGTATGTGCCACACGTGATTCAGAGTCTACATCAACCCAGACTTCGAAAATTTTTAGGCGACATCGGGAATAAGCCCGTGTCGTCGTAGTCGATAGGTGAAATATCCCGATTGAAACAAAGAATAAAAATCACGGATCGAGCCGGAATCGAACCCAGGACTTCTGCATGGCAGTCGGGTATTCTACCACAGAGCCACGCGAGCGCCTCAAACTGCTTTGGAAAAAGACCTTGTACAAGCGTTATGTCTGGACTATGCCAACTGCTGTTGCACAGTGCGCTATCCCATTTTATATCAATGAAATAAACATTACGCATGTGCACCTATGACTGCGCAAGCTATAGTCAATCGTTGCGCTTAACTACAGATACGCGCATAATCGCACTGTAGCGTGCACTTCGTGGCGATAAAACTGACGTGACTGCCGACGTTACGTCGGACCATGCCATACACGCCAGTGTACTCGGCGTTCCCGGTAAGCCTACGATATGTGAAAACTACTAAATCTGACCAAAGACGTCGATCCACCTCATAACTCTCGACTGAAAGCAAAATATCTGGCATAGGCTGCTGCACGCTTACTGCTTTGCATAACGTTGTCTCCCACAATGCGCGGGATCTGCCGGATTTCCGTCTTTAGGACTAACGTCGAGTTAGGTGAGGGGCACAGAAAATAGAAATAAACGGACGTATATACAAACAAACAAAGAGCCCGGCCGATCGGTGACTAAACGTGACACCGCGCTCACCTCAGAGTAAAATGCGATAGACGGTTAAAATGCAAGGTCTCACGACTCCATGACTACTACACAGGCGTGCTACGGGAGTTAGAATGCTCACGTGGGAATCGGGAAGTAGGCGATGAGGCTTCCTTCCGAAGTCTTCGATCTTCTTAATACACACAAAAGAAAGAAAACGACACTCCATGTTCAAATTAAACGGCAAATGTGTAAAAAAAATAGTGACTTGCACTAAGTTGCGTAAGGCTTGTTCACAGCAGAGCTGATGGGCACCTAGCTGGCCCTGGCTTGGCTAGGCTTTGACCTTCTCGCCTCTCTCTTTCCCACCCCTTGCTATATTATCCTATACATGGCTATGATTGCTTCCTTTTTTTAGCTTTTTTTGAGTACGTGCCTTTCTATCTCTTTCTCTCTATGTCTGTTTGTCTGTCTTCCTATGTTTTTTCTGTCTTTATTCCCTTTCTTTCTCTCTTTCTTCTCTTTCTTTCTCTCTCTCTCTCTCTCTCTCTCTCTCTGTAGTCGTTCTCTCTTCTTCCCCTCTTTCCTACCGTCTTCCTCCTTTCCATTTAAAGAAATAAAGAATCACTCATCGCCTTCTTTCTTTTTCACTCTTTCTTCCCTTTCCTTCTGTCTATTTCTCTCTTTCTCTCTTTTTATATCTACGACACACGGCAAACCTCGACTATAAAAGCTCTGCTGGAAAACTCCTATAGCGGGTCTGTGCCACAGAAAGTGGGCAAATCTCACCACTCACCCCACTGGTCCACTGAAAATTAACAAGGGAACACGCGGGTGGCGAGCAGCGAGTAGGGCAACGCGTCGAAACATCTCTTGTCAAGCATCTGGGCGGTGCTTGAGTGACTGCCGCTTCTTGATCATGATCATTTTCTATCTAACAAAGCAATTATGCTGTAAAAAAAAGCCGGCAGATCCCACGCATTGTGGGAATCGATGTAATGCGAAGCAGCCAGCAAAGAGCTGCATACATCGTCTTGTATGTCTTTGAGGAAAATGCGTGTCATGGTTTTCATGTTAACTCCTATTATTTATGTTCGTCACACGGTAACGTCGCGCAATACCAATTTCGGGGTAGATCAAGCTAGCGAAACGGCCGCCAGCGCATCATGAGCCTGGCACGTAAGTCATGCTGTACATGACATGTGTGTCATGACCTTCGTGTTAACTCGTGTTACTTATGTTCGTCACACAGTCACGTCGCAAGATACCAATTTTGGTGTATATCAAGCTAGCGAAACGGCCGCCAGCGCCCCATGAGCGTGGCACGTAAGTCATGCTGTACATGACACGCGTGTCATGATTTTCATGTTAACTCGTGTTACTTATGTTCGTCACACAGTCACGTCGCAAGATACCAATTTTGGTGTATGTCAAGCTAGCGAAACGGGCGCCAGCGCCCCATGAGCGTGGCACGTAAGTCATGCTGTACATGACACGCGTGTCATGATTTTCATGTGAACTCGTGTTATTTATGTTCGTCACACAGTCACGTCGCGCAATACCATTTTCGGGGTAGATCAAGCTAGCGAAACGACCACCAGCGCCCCATGAGCCTGGCACGTAAGTCATGCTGTACATGACATGCGTGTCATGATTTTCATGTTAACTCGTGTCACTTATGTTCGTCACACAGTCACGTCGCAAGATACCAATTTTGGTGTATATCATGCTAGCGAAACGGCCGCCAGCGCCCCATGTGCGTGGCACGTAAGTCATGTTGTACATGACATGCGTGTCATGATTTTCGTGTTAACTCGTGTTATTTCTGTTCGTCACACAGTCACGTCGCGCAATACCAATTTCTGGGTAGATCAAGCTAGCGAAACGACCACCAGCGCCCCATGAGCGTAGCACGTAAGTCATGCTGTACATGACATGCGTGTCATAATATTCATGTTAACTCGTGTTATTTATGTTCGTCACACAGTCACGTCGTGCAATACCAGTTTCGGGGTAGATCAAGCTAGCGAAACGGCCGCCAGCGCCCCATGAGCGTGGCACGTAAGTCATGCTGTACATGACATGCGTGTCATGATTTTCACGTTAACTCGTGTTATTTATGTTCGTTACACAGTCACGTCGCAAGATACCAATTTTGGTATATATCAAGCTAGCGAAACGGCCGCCAGCGCACCATGAGCGTGGCATGTAAATCATGCTGTACATAACATGCGTGTCATGATTTTCATGTTATGACTTGTCGTTTATGTTCGTCATACAGTCATGTTACACCATACCAATTTTGGTGTACATTCGATTAACCAAGCGACCAGGAGAGCACAAAGTCGTAGGCGGCTAGATAGATAGATAGATAGATAGATAGATAGATAGATAGATAGATAGATAGATAGATAGATAGATAGATAGATAGATAGATAGATAGATAGATAGATAGATAGATAGATAGATAGATAGATAGATACGCTCAAAGTCGCAGAAGTTCGCTAAGAAATGCTTCGCATTTAAAAGTGCGCAGTCGAGACAATGGGAGACGATCGCATTGTAAACGAATGATTTCGTAATGAACACATGACTGTCTATGATCCGACCGTCTTCAACCCATCAATCACTCGCTTCACCAAGCTAAGAACTTGTGGCGAAATAGTGCGGCGCCACGTCCGCGCCTGCGCGCCGCATCAATGCTTCTAAATATGAGCGCCGGTGATAAGAACGCTCTCGCCCTATAGAAGCTACAAAACTGCGTGTGTAGCCCGAATGTGATCAGTTGTTGTTCTGTCCTTCATGTGGAAGCATTTAAGCTATGCGTTCCCACAAACTCACGTGCATCTGTTAATCATAAAGACTCGGCAGATGCGTGTTATCAGAACCATATGGTCCTACTTCGCCGTCGTTACATTGCAGCTTTCTGGTGTGTGTTCGTACTTCGTATATTCCTTCGTCGAGCAGTTGCCTGGTGGGTATTTCATGACAACGGCAATCAACAACCGAAAGCAGCAACAGTGGTAATAAACTAGAAAAAATAGAAGCAAGAGGATGTATACTGGCGTTTCACTTCGCGATGGCTGCCATATCTGCATTAGAGGTGTGCACGGGCTCCGGGTAGCCCGAAAGCCCGAGCCCGACCCGGCCCGCGGGCCGGGCTCGGGCGGGCCGACGTATTTTCACCTCGGGCCCGGGCAGAGCTCGGGCTATTTGGAGTTTTATCGGGCCGGGTTCGGGCCCGGCGCAAAACCCGACTCAAGCCCGAAATATAGAGACTGAGCGGGAATTGTTTTCCAGGCATACAGCGCCTCTTCCGCAACCGCCCTTTACCGCTTTTCCTTTCCATTCGCTACTTTAACTGCCTCTGTTGCACTCCGACAAACATAGAAGTAACACCACCTGAGCTAGTGACGGCACCACGCGACTGTTCGCGTTAGATTCAAGGCCAAATCCCATATAAGTGAAAATGCACGCGACAGCGACGAGCGACCCGACATAGATCGCATTCGTGCAAGCTGACGCTTGCATGGGCGTACCCCATACACGTGACGGCTTTGGCGAGCGAACTCCATTGCTGCTGGCATGAGGCCGTCTACTTGTCATTTGTAATCTGTGTAATAGAGACTGTTCGTCGTGTGTCGTTTGATCATATTTGATATGCTCAATAAAATGCCAAATTACCGGAAAACGTTGTTTTGTTTTCGCGGCGAACCTTCAAAAAGCCGGGCCGGGCCGGGCCCGGGATTGTGTTTTCGTACGTCGGGCCGGGCCGGGCGGGCTCGCAGCTCTTTGCCGTCGGGCTCGGGCGTGCCTTCGACAATGTCAGCGGGCCCGGGCCGGGCTTGGGCTCGGAAATACGGCCCGTGCACACCTCTAATCTGCATGCTATAGTGAAATTGCGTGTGTTTGTTGTTACATCCCTTCCACGTGACTCTAACTTCGGCAGCGCTCGCCAGCCAATCCGGTAAAGCTTTATCTCGGCTGGTCGCTATCGACAGCACAAACAAGTACACGCGTCTCAGGAGTCCATTATAAAGACAGACACAAAGAAAGAAAGAAAGAAAGAAAGAAAGAAAGAAAGAAAGAAAGAAAGAAAGAAAGAAAGAAAGAAAGAAAGAAGTGATGCAACATTGGAGTGCCACTCCACTCGGTAGTGGAGTACGCAACGCTCGCGGGCCGGGCCATGCAACACCTCCACCTTTTCGCCGCCACTCACGACAGCAGGAGTGGGAGCTCGAAAAGCTCGCCCAACGGTTCCAAACGGCGCGTCACGACAAGAGGGCTGCGGGAGATAGGGAAGATACGGTCTTGTGGGAAAAGTGGGCCGCACCGCTCCTTGCCCGAGGGCGCCGCTCGGCGCTGATAGATACGCTTCCCTCACCCTCTCTCTCTCGTTCTTTCCGCCTCCCACCGCAGCGGTCCCCTTATCGCGGACGCCCATCACTCAAAACCCTTGGGCCAGAGCCGCCACGCGGTCGTTTCGACCACGGCACGAACGTATTCGGTGACGTCCACGGCGGGGTCCAAACGCGTGCGCACACAAGCTCGGACAGCTTGCTCCCAATCTCACCGTGCCGTACCACGTGACCGCGGATTAAGCCGGCCAAGGTGGCGTCCCGGTATTGTGTGTGAACTGTCCCACGCTGCTATTTCTGGCGCCACCAGCACACGCGTGGCATTGTCGACTTTTTCCGAGGTCCGCACGTTTCGGTACGTCCCGACTTTTACTTTTTTTTTCTTTATTTTGATTCCGCCAGGTTGCTTCTGTTTTGCTTCTTGATTTCTCTGGCGGCACGTGCGAGCTGGCCACAGGATCGCAGCACACGCCGAAACACAGCGCTCCAAGCGATCGCTATTCGATTAGCCCCAATTTTATGTATTCTGTCGCGTCTCACGCCACGTCATTACTTCTTGACTCTTGTTTTATTCTTATGTTTCAAGCTTGAATTTTCATAAGTGATGATCCTCACTGGGCGCCTTATCACTTTTTCTGGTATAACGGTTTTTTTAAGATCGGAATTATGCGAGGCCACAATCGCTTCAGAGCTACGTGACTTAGCGTTGCCAATACAGTGAGCGATCCCTAAAAGAGGGACAGAAGTGGCTTCCCTAACGGCATGGATGGCACCCGCCATAGATTTTATTGAACGGCTGCCAATGCACGAAGTTGCCTATCGCACATCGTTTCAGTGATCGATTAGCGGTGTTTTCCCGAACAAAAGCAAACAAAAAAAAGTAGACTCGTTTCGAAACACAACTTTCCGGTTATCGTTTTTTCCTCTGCATTCAAACTGTTGGAAAAGGGAAAAAAGAGAAGACAACATTGTGCACGATTTACACGTAGCTGATTTTACAGATAGTTGGAAGTTTCCGAAGTCGATCGTTCTCTTTTCGCTTTTTACAAGATATCGCTACATAGAAGGCGTGCAGTGTTTGCTCGCATAATCAATATAGGAGCCTACGTGGAGGGTGGTCGCATATCACTGCAACTGATCCGGAGATTTCTTCCTTCGCTTTTCTTTTCCTTACCTAGCGTTTAGAAATTCTAATGGGCCATTCGACCATTAGACCTTGTCCCTGCATTTCCCCACTTCAATTCATGCAGGAAGTTTTCGTTTCTCTGTTTATTTTTCGGTTAATATAGAGACTTGGACAGTCCAGCGGCTCCTATAGTAATTTGTTATAAAATCGCCAGGATAAAAGTTTAGCAGTACTTACTTGTCCATAAACTCTTGGCCATTGCGAAAGCCTTTGAATGGGACTCGGCCGAAGACTTGTTACCGTCACGAACGTCGTAATGCCAACAACGTAATGAATATAGGCATAAATGTTATCATCACGAACACAGCAAATCGTTATCGTAATGGCAAGCATCACCATTCTTAAGATAATTACAGTGGAACAACGTCGTTTCGCATTGAAGTAACCCAGAGGCACGCAATGTGTGCGTATCAGTCCCAACGATGATGATCATAATTGGTTTGTATAGCGCACTTGAAATGACCGATGGAAAAGGCGTCAGCATTCAGACTTATTAGAAAGAACTGGCACGTTAGCGGCAAAATACTCAAGTGAAGATACCTTACAAAATTCGAGAACACATGGAGGACATGTGAGAAAAATAGAAGCCTTTGCCGCAGGGTAATTGACTGTCCTGGACCCAAACATCCCGAAGAAGATCAAGGAAAAATAACAGGAACGAAAATAGTCGTGGCAGCCCGTGCACGTAGTCAAGAATGAAAAGGACCAACGGAAGGTGCCAATACAGTGAGTATCTCTAGCCCAACTAGCCCAATCTCAAACTTTGCTTCGGAAGGTGCAGAGCCAAGCCCATGCCGCAGAAGAGGTCATTTGCTATCTGGACTGTGGTGACCACCTGTCAATGTTGAAGATAGCACATCTGTTTTTCAAGTGAAATGTTGCATAGTATGCCTAAGCATATTCTTATGATTTGAGAATATGAAAGCGTTTGGATCTCTGCAGACAAGGTCCAGAGGCGGCGCCAGAATTTCTTTACTGGGGGTTCGGGGGGGGGGGGGGGGGGGGGGGGCGGAAGGGAGGGCACCTACAGCAAGCGAGTTCTTTCGGGAGGCGGCGAACTTATGCGTTTTGTTTTGACGATGATTGCTGTTGAGGTGCAAAAGTGTAGGGGGGGGGAGGCAGGCGAAAATATAGGAGGCTGCAGCACCACGTGCCCCTCTCTGGCACTGCCCCTGACAAGGGCGCGCTCCCTTTGTAGATGCTACTTCGGCGCGCGACTACTTCCTATGCTGTTTCCTGCTCCTTCCGCAGCGGGGACTACCCTCTCCTACGTTGCAGCAGCTGCAGCTGTTGGCGCCGGCGTCTGTTCCGGTGAGAGAGGCCACGTGCTTTCCCGGCACGGCTTTTGCGGACGCCGGCTGTGTGCGCTCTTTTGCCAACCTTGCCAAGAAAATGCTTTCGTGTTAGTAAACATCTGTTTTAGATGCGAAGCATCTTATGGCGGAGTTCAATCCGGTGGTGGTGTGCGGCGTGACCACCCTTGCTGCGCATGCGCAAGCCCTCCACACCTCCTCGCCACTTTCCCTTTCCCCCTCTCCACTACCACTCTCGCTGTCCACTCCCCCTGCGAAACGCGGGCTCGACGTGCTGAAACGCTGCTTCGCATCGCCTCATGGTCCCCTTTAGCGGGAGATGGTGTAATTTCTTCCCTCTCCCTCCCTATATCTCACTCCAATTTAAAATTTAATAGCTAGCTAACCTGTTTGTTACAATAGGTTGTTGTTGCATCTACTACAGGCTAAAAGCCCTCCGGCTATCTCTGTTTCATTTTCTCGTCCCTCAAGCCTCTGTATCGTCAATCTTATGTTCTCTAGTCCGGTAATGTCCCCGGTTTTGCGAATGCCTTCCCTGACTTTCTTTTTTTTTCATTAATACTACAACCGTACCTTGCGTATCTAGCCGCTGGGCGGTTAGATACGCTACCATGAAAGTGTTGTCACAACCACGTGACAATACTTTCAGTCGAATTCAAATACCAGCGCTTCTGAGAGGTGGATTCCTTCCACTGGTCTTGTTAGGTTAAAGTACTGACATTTCATTACAAAGTCGTTGGTAGTCTCGGGGCGCCTCCTATGGGGCTCTAGCATATCGCTTACACGTCAGGCACACGGATTCAGCAAACTGTGGAATAACTTGGTAGGGAAGATTCATTTAGAGCGGGCAGCTCAGATGTCACCTAAGAGCGTGCCATGCGCCATCGAACCTTGCGTCGTTGCGTAGATTGTTTCGCATGTATTGGGGTACATGAAAAGAACCTCTATGGATTCTGAATTTTTTTCAGCGCGTAGCACTTTGGGGGCCCGGCTTGTCCATGCATAGATATCAAGTGGCGTGATCACGCTCAACATCAGGTGGTCAATACAGCCCTAAAACAAGGCTAGCAATGCTCAAAACCGGGTTTAAATAAATGAACATGGTCTAAAATAATATAATTATCAGAAATAACCAATGAGTAATCGAAATAAATAAGTTAATATTGCTGGAAGTGCTTCGGAAACATGCGGCTGACACCCGCGCCGTACAAGAGAGGGAGCCACCGCCTCGCAAAGCGTGCGATTTTTTCTCCCACCGGCGCTTCTGCGGCGTCCAATCAGTGCGCGCAGTGTGGCAACGGAGTGTGCAATAGTAGTGGAGCTGTTTTGACAGGCATGTCATGAAACGGACAGCCGTCATTCGTAACTTCTCTAGAACTGATTTGTCATGTTTAACGTGGCTGTAAAATTCCGAGCATATTTATTTCATTGGGGCACCTCATTCCAGCTTTTTTTTATCGCATTCATTGCGTCGGTCGTGATACGAGACAATGAATTCACTACGAACATACTGAAATTTTGCACGAAGTGAGGCTAGCAGCTGACTCCTTTAGCATCCGACCTGTTGTAGGTGGGATGCCCTCACGGTCCGATCTGGGGTCGGACCGTGAGGGCCCGGGTTCGAACGCCGCCTAGCGAAAGAAGTTTATTTTGTTTATTTCTTTATTCACTCTCCCCTTCAGTCACGCCTCGTCTCCGCGGTCGATCACGTGAGCTTTAGCGAACGCCATCGATGGCGAACGACGACAACACTGGCACGGGCTCCGCAAGGTGAGCTTCGCTGTAAAAATAAGAAAAAAATCACAGCATATCCACGAAGTGAATTATGATGAATGAGCTTGCTCCAGAGGTTAAAAAATCAGGTAAATCGTGCATCCTCTGTACATCTGCTCAGTCATCATCATATAAAGAAGTGACACGAGAGTTGTTGTGGTGCGATTGTCTATACGCTTTATACACACAATGTTTGTAATTTACATATCGATGCACTATATACACAAATTTGCATATTGATGCAGCATATACATTTTGCTCAAGACCTTCAGAATGGTCGAGATTGTGGTGAGGTTGTTGTCAAACCACAAGCGGTCGCATACCTTGCAGCTGTGGCCGAAACTGCGATCTAGGAAATCGCGCTTAAAGCGAGCATCGGCGCCACCAACCTCAGGTAGCGACCACCTCAGGCGCTTGGCCGCTGCATCCCGCGCCCGTGCCGATCCGAGGTCCGCTTGTCGACGCTTCCGCGCTGCTTCTGCTTCGTGGTCTTTCAGCTCGGGGTCCGCTTGTCTTTGCGCCCGCTTCGCTGCGCCCTCGCGGGCCCGTGCCGTCTCCGGGTCCGCTTGTCGACGAGCCCGTTTAACTTCGGCATCGCGAGCCCTCGCTGCTGCCGCCGCCTCGGCGCTGGTAGTGGCTTGTGCTGGTAGTGGTTTGTGCGCTGGCGTCTCTCTTCGGCCTCGCGAGCTCTCACCGCAAGGTCTTGACGGCGAGCCCGCGCTGCTGCCTAGGCTTCTTCGGTGTTCATGATGAGTAGCGGTGACGAAATGCACTGAGTGATGTCCGGCGAAAGGGGAAGGAAGCGCGCCATGAGCGAGCGCTCTCTAAGGCGATTCAAGGGTGCGTGTGCCGAGAGCGGAGCACGCGCCCTTGAATGAACGGAGAGCACAGCTGCGCCTCTAGCGGGAGCAACGAGAGCTAGCGTACACGGCAGGAGGGACGATAGACAACCCCCAAGCAAAAGGAGCAAGCTCCCCAAAAAAACTGAAATATCACGTGGCAGCGATAGCTGCGCCTTCACTTCGTTTTTGAGGCAACGCCTCTTTTAATGAACAAGAGGAATGGGAGGAAGCCTTATAAGCGGCGATCCTCAGTACCAACAAAAGGCTGTCCAAAGGGCCCGCGAACGGTCGGAGGACCATGGTCTTCCGGCCCAAACGTGGGCGCGGCCCGCAACTACGACTTAGTAGTTCCTTAGGACCACAATAAAGTTTGTTGACTGATTGACTTATCTCCGTGACTAAAACAAAAATTTGAGCTGCGTTCGCGTAATATAAGGTGTTTATTAAAGAAGGCAGACCGGATTGGCTCTCGCCTTCGAGTCGTCTTAGGCGAATGCATAAGGGACCCTGTGCGTTTTTAGATGCGAAGCAACTTATAGCGGAGTTCAAACCGGTGGTGGTGATGGTGTTGTGCGGCGTGACCACCCTTACTGCGCATGCGCATACCCTCTCCACACACCTCCTCTCCAGTTACCCTCTCCCCTTACCCCTCTTCACTTCCCCCTCTCCACTCTTCCTCTGAAATGCGGGCTACACAGGCTGAAATTCTCTCCTGCGCAACGCCGCGATGAGCGCCAGCTCAGCGCGTCCCCTCCCCCTCTCTCTCCTCTCCTATGCTGCCCCCCTCTCGCACGCCTGTCGACCGCGTTCCCCGCTCACCCTGTGAGAATTAGCGGGCAGGCTAGAGGGAAGACAATACGCGCGTAGCGTTCCTCTTCGCTTTCCACGATGCGAGGTCGGTAGCATGCCCAACGAATGCCAACTGAACGCGATCGTGCAAGTGCTCCGGCTTCGCATCGCCTCATGGTCCCCTTTAGAGGGAAATGGTGTAATTTTTTTCCTAGTGATCTGGTCCAATGTTGCTCGGTAACCTGAAGCTCTTGCGCGGGAGTGCGGGCTATGCTAAGCTAGGGACGTCCTTTCCTCGGCACGTCGGATAACACGTTCTGACAAGGCGAGTCGAATGCCTGTCGTGGGGACACCTGGCCCGGTGGCGTTCCAATGTCGACACCCTTTCTCTATGCATCCCCATACGCAGAAAGCAGAGCGCCCCACAGCCAAAAAAAAATACTAATTATAACAAGAACAAAGCAGGGGAAAAAAGGAGGTTGGAGGGGCAGATTTCGATCCCTACGCGCAGAATACATTAGTAAAAAAAGGAACAGAGAAGCATAGAAGGCCAGGGAGGCGTAGGCACGGAGTGACAGGAAGAAGGTTAGACCATGATTTCACCGCTATACGTGAGGCATTCACGCTGGACCCTGCTCACGTTCTGGCTTACTTTTTTCTTTCCCTTTTTCGCGTTTTTCCCCCTTCGTGCCAAATCTCGTCGCTGTCACTTGCTTTTCTTTCTTTTATACTTTAATTGCGAGCTGTCACTTGCGATGTGCGCTTAATCAGCAATGGCTTCATCGTGGATGCCCATCCCCACCTCCTTCAACCCCCCCCCCCCCCCCCCGTTTCTGCTCCGGTATTGGCATTCTAGGGACCGAGCTCCCGCATTCTTTCCCTTCTAACCTGCGTGGGCTCACCGCGCTGCCACCGAGTGGATACAATTTTCGTGGCTCCGGCTCCCTTCCAGTCATAGTCTCATCCCAGGCTCATTTCGCGGTGCAACCGTATTGGCAAGCTAGCCTGTCGGAAAGTGGAAAACAAAGAAAAAAATGTGGGAAATGGGGAAGCCTTCAGAGGGCAAAGCGTTCGGAAGGCGTGGCCTTGTATCGATGTGCGGTGTATATAGATGGGTAGATAGAAAGATACTGGCGGGTTAGGGGGCGAGTGGCTGGGATCCGGAGTGATTACGGTAGTTGCCAGTTCCGATTTACTTCGCCTAAATCCCGTCGTAAAGTGGGTGTGTCATCCGCTCGCGGGCGACGTTGTTTTTCTCGCTCGCTTACTCCCCCTCTTTGGATACGCTCCCCAATTTGCCTCGCAGCCGTAGCCTTCATCAGGAACGGAGCTTGTGGCATCAATTACGGGGAAACCAGACTCGACATAGATGTCATGTAAAACCGCGTCACACGCTGTCGTATAGCAGCAATTTTTTTTCCGTAAGGGCAGGGCTTTGTTTTTATTCAATTAGAAGGCTCTCGTAGCTTGCGCAGCACTTGCATGTAGAGGAGCCCGCGGCAGGGTTTAAACGAGGTTGCGTAAAGGTACCGCGCGGCACGTTTGCCAGCACCTGCGCACAATACAATGCCGCGGGCACCGACTCCCATAGATGAGCAGTTGGGAGGCGACTTTTGTGCCCTGTGAAAAACGTCCTGTGGGATGGGCGTGTTTAGTGAGCTTCTGTAGGTTTCGTTTGCTTTTCCACAATTCCGTAGCGTGACTTAAAGCTCAAGAAGTCGCACTGTCCCTTCTGCACTTGCCTAAAACGACTGGAAGGCGAAAGCCATCATCTTCTTTTTCTTCCAAGTGAATTGTATTGCACCTAGCGTGGTTTTGCACTGCCTCCGATCCCGTATAGGCAGTGCAAGCTTTCTGTACCTCAGGCGGTTTTGCAGTGCTTCCGGACTCGGTGGTGGTGGTGAACTCTTTATTACGCCGAAAAAGAGGGGACGAGTCCGAAGACCGGTTGCGCTGGCTTAGAGGAGGTCGGCGGGGGTCCCGTGCGATAACCGCGGCCCTCCACCGCGCCCTGGGGGAATCTGCCCACCTTTGACCGAGCAGTCAGTCAGTCAGTCAATGAACTTTATTTATAAATTATCCTGAGGAGCCGATTCCCCTCAAGAGGGAGGGTCGGCTGCGGGCCGCACCCACGTGGGGACAGGAAGAGCGAGCCCCTCCGCCAAATTGCGGGCCCTCTGGACAGCCCGGATTTGGACCTCCCGGTCCGAGCTGGTGATTGCCGTCCTCCAGGCGTCCTCTGTGCTGAGATTCTCGCAATCGCGCAGCAACGTGCATTGCCAGAGCATGTGGGCTAACGTGCATCGTCTCTCATCGCAATGAGGGCAGTGCGGCTTTATGCTGTCAATAAATTTGCTGTACACTAAAGGCGACGGGTAAGTACCCGTTTGCAGCATTCTTAATGTGACTGACTGGCTCCTCGAGAGTTGCGGGTGCGGGAGTGGAAAGCTACGCCTGGCCAATTGATAATGTTTGCAGATCTCATTAAAGGTGAGGAGAGAATCAAGCTGCCGGATGCCATCCCCAAAATTAGATGCCGATTGCCCGTCACGGTGGGACAGTTCGCGTGCGCGGGTATGGGCAAGCTCATTGGCATTGGGGATAACAGGGTGGACATCCTTGCCCATATGGGCAGGAAACCAGGTGATGCTGCCGTCGATTTCTGTGCAATTTGGTCTTTTGGTAAGAATATGGGCCTCCTGCTCACAGATTGACCCGGTCATGAACGCTCGTGCAGCAGCCCGAGAATCAGTGAAAATGCGCGTGCGCATGGGAATCGCCACGGCCAGTGCTATAGCAGCCTGCTCTGCCCTGGCCGGCGTGGTATCTCGAAGAGATGCTGCTGTGAGGAGTTTACCATGAAGGTCAGTGACCACAGCCACGAAATTGGCTGTGCCGGGATACTGTGCTGCGTCAACGAACGCCACAAGTTCAGGGGTGGCAGAGGCGGAACTGAGGAGCGACCTAGCCCTAGCTGCCCGGCGGCCGACATTATAGAGTGGGTGAACGTTTCTAGGAATTGGTGAGACCGTAATCTGCTCCCTCAATTTGGGTGGAAGTTGTATCTTTTTGTCTGCTACCATAGTTGGTTCGCAGCCCAGAAACTCCAGGATGCGCCTCCCAGCTTTGGAAGAGGACAGTCGTGCAGCTTGTGCTGTTTGTTGCGCTTCTGCAATCTCATTAAATGTATTATGCATACCAAGAGCCTTGAGCCTTTCCTCATTAGTGTTGTTTGGAAGACCCAAAACCTTCTTAATGCACTTTCGAATAATCGCATCCAGTTTCCCTTGTTCTTTCCTTTCCCACCTAT
Organism: Rhipicephalus sanguineus; assembly: GCF_013339695.2. NCBI lineage: Eukaryota > Metazoa > Arthropoda > Arachnida > Ixodida > Ixodidae > Rhipicephalus > Rhipicephalus sanguineus. The sequence continues at coordinate 103,645,173 of NC_051179.1, read as the reverse complement.
GCGCTGCGGTAGTGTAATTAATGTGACTCATAAGAAAGGCATGGAAAAGCCTCATGAGGTTGGCCTCACAAAGCCCTCCACGCCTGTTAGATACCCGAAGTATAAGCTTGACCATGTTCTCCGCCTTCGCCGCAATACGGGTCAGAGTATGAGAGTTACTTTCGTGCTCCTCCAGGAACATGCCTAATATCCGAAATTTATTGACTCGTGGGATGGCCTGCCCTGACCGTGTGTGAATTCTGATCCTAATCTCTTCCTGCGGAAATGGAATGGTGGTGAACTTGCGTTTCTTCTGCTGTGTGTACAGGAGGAGCTCCGACTTTGCGGTCGACAAGTGCAGCTTCGTGCTATCCAAAAACTCTTCCGTGCACCTGAGGGCCTGCTGGATGGACTCCTCAACATCTCCGTCCCTACCACCAGTGCACCATATAGTAATATCGTCCGCATACAGCGCATGTCCGATGCGGTCGATACGAGCGAGTTCGAGTAACAACGACGTCACGATGACGTTGCATATTTCCGCGACCTGTGACGTCATGATGACGTCATACGGTAACGTCATGACGCGGTGATGACTTTTTTTTTCATCACTCGTGTTGACGCCGCCGCCGTCGGTGAATTTTCGTGTTTGATAAGGCGTCTACACCTTTCGACTCAATAGAAAATGCGATAGTTTCGTCTGCATGCATGCGTCCCCGTCGATTGTGCAGTGTCTTTGTATCCTAATGCGATCACGGTCACCTCGATCGTTGTTGCCAGTGCCCGATAAAGTTCCCTCTACGGGAACTTGTTTCAGTCTTGGAGCGACGCCGCGCTTAGAGGGTACACTATGCGCGAGCATCGCGACCTCGTTTATTGCAACATTAGGCGCGTCTCTTCTTTACTCCGTTTGTGGAAACGATGGCGCTCCAAACAGCGAAAGTTAGTGTGGTCTACGGGGTTAAATATATTTGCGGAAATTCGATTTAAAATTTGTTCATACAAAGCGACAGATCATTGAGAAAAACGTGGCCTACAGACAGAATCAGCTTAGTCAACAATGTCCCGTATAGCTCATTTGCATGCTACGATATCCGCAAAAGTAAACAACGTTTATAAAGACATGCAACGAAAATGCTTGCATGGTTCTGAGCTGCAAATCGCTATGATCCAAAATAAGGAGAATTCGTAAGAACTCTACCAATGAAGTGTGCACGCGTACACGGATAACCCAAAGACATTAGGCCCGTAGCGACAAGCAACGCATACGTCTGAGCCAGTTGCTCGCCTGACTGCGTAAGAATAGAACGCGTACGCAAAGAAAAAAAGAAAACTCCATAGTAGATCAAAGTGGTCGTTTAGATTAATGCCCCGTGCTGCGGTAGGCCATAACGTTACTCAACACATTGAGATAGCGAGGACGGAAAATTCATTTCTCTTGTTTCGCATAAACACGGCGCCCGAGCGTCGCCAGAGCTTTCCTGCTTCTGTAGTTGCGCCGCTTATCTAAGAGGAGAAACACGGTGCGAGTGGTCGTTTAAAGGCGCACTTTGGCTTCGCATTTTGTGGACATCGAGCGGGCGCGTCTCGGTCGCGATACGCTTTGACAAACAGGGCTCCCTCCATTAGCGAGAGACACGGGAATACCGAAGCACCCCTTCCAGTACGCGAATGCTAGCTACAGATAAGCCTGCGCGCAACGGGTTAGGAAAGAAACAAAGCAGGTATAAATGAGGAGGCACACTAAGACTAGTACACTGCGCTCGGGCCAATACCGTGCGCATCACTGTTAAAAGTGTGTGTACGTAGCGGTCGCTACAACCAACTGGGTCAGCAAACGCCAAAGGATGTTTGCATTCTTGGATTAGGTTGTATCGCGTACTTTTGCCTGCAAGCGTGTTTCGGTAACGATGGCATCCCAGCCTTACCGTAGCAATGTTTGAGTGGATTTCATTGCGCAGCCCGTGGCCGTGAACAGCGTGTAAGGTGTAACGTCGCGCCATAGCCACAAATTTAGGCCTTAAGATTTTTCTTACCAAAAGAAGGAAATTCAATGTGCGTAACTGTGATAATATTGTAAATGAACTTTTATAAACTGGGCAGACTAAATAGCTGAAAAACAAAAAAACAGTAATCGACAGCCCGTTAGTACTTAGCAACGAGAAGCTGGTTGGTTGTTTGCTTATTAAAACGCTGGTAGCAAATAAGTCGCTATACCGTCGAGTATTCATTCGCACAATATTGAGTGAATTATTTATTAAATGACGCTGAGTCACAGGTTGGGTGAAACGATAAGTTAAACGGTAAACCTCTCAGGCTTAGACGTTACCTCCGCATCGCTACAACCAACATATAATTTCGCAAAGAGCGCAAGCAAGCGAGCTATCATAATATGCTATCTAGGAAAGCTTTCGGTTGCACAGTGTGCACATAGTCTAACGGGATAGGGTCATAAGAAATTTTCTAACAATGCATGATATTATGCATAATTACGTTGATGTGAGCTTCATCAAAGGCGGTATTCAGTAGTCTAGAAACATATAAGCATCCGACATGCTCACATACCTGGGATTGTCATCTCTCTTTCTCAGAGAAGACAAGCTTACCAAGATCAGTGTCTGAGGTCTTAGACGTCTGTATCTATATAGGCGTCAACCGTTCGCTAAAGAAGGCGGTCCTTCACTGGCTGCAGCTAGTCTTACACCTTCGTGAACGCACTCACAACCCGAGTTCCTGCGCATTGATTCAATCTGCATCAATACTTTTTTCCATTTGATCCGTGCTGGCGTGTAACGCTTACCGCTCCGCACTGTATTCTTCGCTTTGCGCGAGGTTCATCTCTGTGTGGTCTTTAGCGTACAGTGGAAGTGTGCAGATTACTAGTTAATGTGTGATGTGGTAAAAGACTGGGCGTGCAAACGCGGACACGAGAGAGAAGTCATGACACCACAAACGCGTATGTGTTGTATTTACTTATCCCTTGTGTCCGTGTTTTCCTTGTCCCTTGTGGCCCTGTCTTTTAACTACAATACGTACCAACAAGCGTCAGCTCTCTCTTATCCTACGGGACGTGGCCTAGCTGACGACGTGTCACCGCCGCAACATTGCGCTGTTACAATGCACATAATACAGTAGGCTACGACTTGACTTACGTGATGCCTTTTTTTTGCGCTACTTTTCCTTAGCGTGGCGTTCTTGTTTCGCTGTTGCTGCTGCTTGATTGTTATTGTGGTTTGGTTGAGATTCCTTGAACGCTGGAATCTGTTTTCGGCTAATAATGCCTGGATGATTGACTGGCCCTCCCTTCAGTATAGCTTGCTACCCTCTTCCCACTACCCCAAATCCTCAAGATTCTTGTAAAGTCCAATGCGCGAGTTATAGCTTCAGGAAATGACATCACAGACGTTTGTTCGGCAGGGTGCAAAATTTGCACGTATCGCTCGGGTCTGCAGAGACTGCGTCGCATTAATATGCTTTTGAAGAAAAACGCCAGCTCGAGCAAACCATTCACGTCGACTTTGAAGTCGTCCACTCATGGCGCACATGCCGCTCAATGCCGTGCCAGGTGCATCGCAATGAGCAGCGACGAGTCACAACGCTGTGCTCGCGGAAGCTGACCAAATGGCTGAAGCAAGCGGGATGGCCGGGAATGTAGAAACGTATTAACAGAATCGATCAGTGTACGAGGGAACGGAACGGGAAAGAAAAAATCAATTTCCCTACCGGCCGTCGGCGCCGCGCTGTTTTGTCTCTCTGCTTGGGAAAAACCGGCGCAGATGCGTCCAGATGATATGATCGACTGGGATGCACCACGCACGGTCGTTAATCAGATCGCAGGTATACTACAACATTTGCATTTGAGCTTCGTCTTTTCTCTTTTTTTGCCTTATTTCTTTCTTTCTTTCTTTCTTTTTCTTACGCAGGAAAATGGAGTGAGGGGCCGTAACGTCGTCTTCATAGACGTTAGACTGTAGCGACGTCGTATATTAGTTCGCTCGCTCGCTCTTTCATTGGTTCAAAATCTAGCGCGCGATGTAAGTGCTGCGCATGCGCGCTAACACCAGCTCCTCGAGAGCTATAGTGTACACGGAGCCAAAACGAATTGCGCGTGTTTACAGCCGATTCGGAGCCAAGAGAGGGGAAAGACCCCGTTATAATACGGGATAGGACAGATTCGCATGCAACGTCAAATCGATTCTCATTGGACGTGCGACCATCGTATATGTCGTGTTGTGTGCGCGGGCCTGTGTTTACGTATTCGAGATGCGCGCGTTGGCTCTCCGCTTTCAGGTTTTCGCGGCCACGCGCGCTGTTTAGTCGGTTGGGAAGACGTAATGGCTCGTATACGAGCAAAAAGAAAATAAGCACGGGGCTAAAATTTTGTCAGAACGATCACGCGCTCACGAAAATTCGACGGCCGTTCGCGCGCCACCATACTTATATAGCATGCGGCGAACCGACAGACCTAAATAAAAAAAAAAAGTAAACGGCCGGTAAGAAGCTTGCGTGGCAGACGACGCATGCCGTGTAGCAGACGACGTACCTGCGCGAGCGCACCTACACGGCGATGAACGGAATAACCGGGGTCACTGGGAGTCGATGCACTTCGTGAGCGCCGTTTCTCTCTCGGCATCTTTTTTTCTCTTCCGGCATGTCACTCTCGCTGCTGGAGCGAAGCTGCAGCACGCCGTTATTTTGTGTTTTGCTGTTATGTTGTACCTTTACTGCAGCTGCAACGCGCAGTCATTTTCTGTTCTACTCTGATGTTTTAATTTTTGCTTCACGTTGCTCTTATTGTTGTGGAAGCAGACATGCTGGCCTCTCTCAAACGGTATACACACAACGGTTTGCTGTGTACACATATGCGTGCAAATGCGGGCCGTATTTTTTTGTATTTTTTGCTTCAACAAGTTTACGCGTTTGGTTTACAAGCAGCTGCCGTGAGCTTCGTTTTTATTTAAATGCCGAGTATTTCTCATTATCATCGTCATTTTCATCACAGTGCCGGCTGCGCGCTCTCGTGTTCCACCGCAAGGTCTCGCTACGCGAAAAAATAAAAAAAGACAAGCACGATTAAAAAAAAAACGAAAATAAAAAGAGACGAGGAACGCGGCAGAAACGAGAAACAGGGGGCTGTCAGGAGCCATGGCTGAAACGATTCGAAAACCCGCAGGCTTGTTTCGGTGCGGCGAGTTCAACGGACCGCGGCGAACCCCGCGGAGCTCGAGGCGAAAGCTAGCGGTGTATTGCGCGTGGCCTCCAGCTGGACACATATATCTCCACCTGCGGCTAGAGCTTGCGGGTTCTGGTACGGGGAGAGCAGGACGAGAGAGGGCATCCCCTCGATGATCGAGCTCCAATCATGCATGCAGCGAGCTGCGCGTTCCATAGAGTACTTCCTTTTTTTGTTTTTGCGTGTGTACTTGTTTCCATAATAGTTCATTCCGCCTCTTTCGTGTTCGGCTGCCGTACGACACTTGGCGTCGGGATTCACTGTTTTTTTTTTTCTTTTTGAAGGGATGTGCGCTCAAAACATAAGCACGCATATGCAGGCACACGCACTGAAATTCGGTTATTATACGACGGCTGCCTTGAATGATGAGAACGATCGGCGTTCTTCAATTACCAGGAAGTTAATACGAAGAAAGACAGTCCGTATCGCTGAGACCGGATCATAATTCATAAATCTGACGTTCGTGAGTCGGCATGCGCGCATTGATAATGCACGGTGTGGAATAAACTGGGTGTACAGAAAGACAACCAACTTCCCGGGCAATTGTGACATTAGAGCATGTTTATTTTTATTGCGAGTCATTAGCTGACGAGGGTTATAGATGCGGGTTTGCTGGTAACGCGTCTTCAGCGCCCTCTGTGTCCATGTGTGCCTACATTTATCGTGTCTTTTGTATGCGCAAAAACGAAAGCTATACTTATTAGCTGAGTTAAGTGAAGGCGCTTTGATTTCTGTAATGGTGCTTCGAAGGAGATGCCAATCGCGCGCAACGTAATATTGCCCACTAAAGCTCGGTAAGTTGGTGATGTCCTTGCTGAGATGAATGCGTAATGAGAAGCAGACGAAACGGACGTTCCGCGTTTGCCGTCGAGTGACGCAGGCTCACGCCCTCGCGCACGACTAATCTTGTGCATATGCGCGAAAAAACCAACAAAGAGGACGTGCTTGCTAAGATGAGCGGCTCGCCGCACGCATAGTGCGGCAGAGGTCGCTTCCAGCTGTGGAAAGTTTTCGACTGAAAAACTGGTTTGAAAGATGCGAGATAGTGATTCGCACAGCAACACTTAAGCATTTCATCTGCCGCACGACCTACTCGCAGTGGCGTAGCCAGGGGATGGTACACCGGGCCCGAGCCTCCCCCCCCCCCGTCCCCCGATTTTTTTTTTTTCCCATGGCATACAGAACCCAAAATGACATTCCACGACATCTGCCTGCCCGTACCCCACTTCAGATCAAAGAGATGCCCCCCTCCCGCCATTCCCCGAACACAAAAAAGGTGAACACAACACGGACACTAACTCCCACAAAGTGGCTTATACTTGAAGTTCGCACCTACCACGCGCACAGATTACCCACCTTCTTTTTTTTTCTGCAGTTTACTTATCAGAGCATCCCCGAAAAACTTAACAATAACTAGAGAACGAATACGAAGGACGGTGGCATTACCAAACGCGCACCCTGCAGACGATAAGTAGAAATCACAATTATTCCTTTTAAGGAGAGGGACGGGTGCCTAAGCCTAATGCTGTTATTTTGGCTGTTTGAGTGATCAATCTTCTTCAGTTCGTCTCCGTGGGACAATACCACTATGGTATACTGGAAAAAGGTTCCCAAGCACACGTTATGCAGTGCAGGGCTAGCCAATCATCGCTTCATTCCTTAATTAACCTGATTTCGATGTTCCCTTAGCTTGTCATTCAGTCAACGGCTCGTCTGCCCAACGTGCTGCTTTTCCCGGTACAGACGTATTCGGTAAACCAGCGACTCCTTACAATTTACAAATCACTTTCTGTGCTGGTTTCTGCAGTCGGTCGTCTCATTTTGTGGAGCAATGGTGGCATTACAAATAGTTCAACTTACACGGGGCGGAAAACGCTACTTTGACGCCATCCCTATGTGCCTCCTTTTTCAGGTAATGCGAAAACTGATACATATGGACAAAAAATTATGCCTTTCCGATCTTCCACGTTTTATTGTGATAGCAACTATATGGACAGTCCCGACGGATTTTTGCCGTCACCGTTGCCGTCGCCGTCATGTCCTTCCGGTATGTAGACGAAATTGATAAGATGCCCCCGCGCATTAAGTGCGCGAGCGGGGGCGACGAACGCGGCTGAAGCAGAGATCAAACAAGCCGGCCCATTTCCGTCGCTCGGAGGGTGCATGCGATAACATCACCCCGCTTGGGAGGCCTGCCGTCGAAGCAGAGAGGAAACGCCCCGCCTTTCTTTAACGACCATAAAAACACGCGAGGTGGGAGGGGGGGGGGGGTGTTGTTGCGCGAGAAGCCACTTTGAACTTTGAATATAAGGACGCGGTCGCGATCGCTGGCGCGCGCGCTATCTGGAAAGACTTATCACAGCGGGCGGCTCGTACACCCTCCTACGTGCTGCGCTCTCAGCGCGAAGTGACTATGCGGAGAGCATTTCTTCCTGGAGCGGCCGTATTCTCTTACACCAGCGTTTTGTAGTGACGCGAGATCGGATACAAAACAGTTAGCTGCCTGCCTCACTTCGTGTAATACTACAATTTGTTGCTATTGCATTAATTGCTTCGCCCTTGAGGTGAAACTGTGACTTTTTTTCCTTTTGTAGTTGCCTTCAGGATCACGATACTTCTTAATTAGGATTTCTGCTACTTCCACGTGTATGTGCAAGATGTATACCCGCTTCGGACCTCGGACATGATTTTCACTCTTTTTATATCGTGGCCTGTGTTCATTTTTGCGTGGTTTGTATATTCACTTTTGCATTGTATGTAACGCCCATCCTGCTTGAGCCAATCTATAGGCTTGCAGTATTCCAAATAAATAAATAAAAATAAATAAATAAAGAGGGCAATCCTGATCAAGGGGGTGACAGGGGGCCGTCCCACATGGGCTGATTGATGTGTGTGTGTGTGTGTGTGTGTGTGTGTGTGTGTGTGTGTGTGTGTGTGTGTGTGTGTGTGTGTGTGTGTGTGTGTGTGTGTGTGTGTGTGTGTGTGTGTGTGTGTGTGTGTGTGTGTGTGTGTGTGTGTGTGTGTGTGTCTGAGGAGGGGTGAGTATGTACGTGTTGATGTATTTATGATCACCGGACAAACTACGTAACCTCCCTTCCCCCCTCCCCTAGATTTTGGAGGGTCCCGGCTTCCCTGACATTTACCTCCGTGTGCGGTGCGCAACAGCGTACAACTGGCTGGAGTTCCCATCGTGAACATCGTCTAATTTCGTCACGTAGTCAAATGCTCCAGCTCGTCAACTCTGATTGGTACTGGTGGGGGCTACGACCTCTATGATTGGCTCGAAACCGATCCACTACATAATTTGACCGCTTGGCCGAATTCGATTGCGTCCATTACAGCGACCCTGGTGTAACGACGAACCTCGGTTCGTATCACTGCCGCACCTTTTGCGAAGGACGTCGCTGCGCGTTATGCTTTCGTGTTTCCGAAGGTGTGGATACAGGGCACACACGTGCAGACACGCTGGCGTCACTCGCACTCCCGTGCATACCGCTTTTCGACATTCGCCATTGGCTTACGTGCTTGTGTTAAAGAGCAAAAATGCTGAGGCTGCCTACTAGTGGCGAGTGAATCATTCTTTCCTCTCGCGTGTACCGAGGAGCAATTAGCGGGCAGAGAGAGGGAGGCCCTGTATAGTCGGAGCGCGCAACACACCGGGCAGTTCATTTTTTTTGCTCACTGGGCTGTACGATTGCGTGCGATCGCGCGATGGCCCGTCGTCTGCTCCCACTGTTCGTCTGCTCTTCGGTCGCGTGACTGCCTGCTCCCTCTCTTTTTATTTTCTGCCTTTCTCTCTCTCTCTCTCTCTGCTCTTATTTATTCAGTTTCGAGCTCTCGTTTTTTTTCTCCCTCTTGTTTTACCGTTGTACCGTGGAAGACCATACAACACGCCAACTGCTGGCGCCTCGGTCGCCATAGCAGAAACGTCGCCTGCGCGTGCATTTACTGCATCGAAGCGGCGGACTAGACGGGCTCGTTGTTTCGTGCTTCGCAGACTTCGCTTGGGACCAGCGTGCGCTCGCTTGGCGCTTCGCTCTCCCTATACATAAGCACGTGTGTGCGCGTCGGGTCACCGCAGCTGACTCATGTGTCGCTGCTTTGGCGTCTTCCGCGGATCGCATAAGACTCGTTTTTTTATTTATTTTTTTGGAAAGGCGCGCTGTGTGTGGCAATGATCGACAAATGGACAGTGATACAGCACTCCTCTTTCTCTGATATCGGGGACGCAACAACACTCGCTACGTAGCAATCGACATGTGTGTCACAGGGTAATTGTTTACTATTGTAGTGGAGCCATTTATCGTAGCGTACAGTGAAATACGGTAACGGAAGCTCAGCGACCAAATGTTTCGTTAGCTGCAGCCACACGAAGTCAAAGGTCGAAAAAAAACGGTGACATCATGTCAGAAACTAAGTGTTCGTTTTCTTAAAATTGTAGAGAGAGAAAGAAAGAGGAACCTTGTTCAAGGGAAAGGGGAAAGGGGGATCTTGAAGCCTCTATGGCTGGGGCCCCACGTCCAGCGCTTCACTGGCCTTGACCGCCCACCAGACTGTCGAGATAATCAAAGAACTGCTAGTGATCGAATAGACTGCTTACCGAGAACGGGACTGGAACTCAGATTTGTCAGGGGCATTTTTACGAGGAGTATCCTTTTCAGAGGAGTTCATCAATTGCTTTTCATCCGTTCCCTGTAGTGAAAGAAAAAAAAAGTTGGACGACGCTTGATCTTAGCCTTCAAGAGTAGAACGCTTTAGCGTAATCGGGCCCCGTGCGCATCGCCCTCTCAACTGCTAGACTAGCTTCGGTTCTCGGTGCATGCCTCAACCGTGCCGTAAGGAAACGAACGACTTTGTGCCTCACATTGGCCGTTTCAAACTATCCTAGAATGCTTCAAGTACACTGAAGCGTGGCATTCTAGTTTCCAAGTTCCGGCTTACGGTATGAGGGGAGTAACATCGCAACTAATAAAAAGTTACCGCACCAATAGAAAATATGTGAAGGTGGGCAATGAATATCGCCTATGACAATACTAAGAAAATCATGTACCTCAGGTTTTACTCCTCGGGGCACTTCTCTTTCTAATGTATAATAATGATCTTTGTAGCATTCGTAATTCCCCCAAGTTAATTATTTACGCAGTTGATGCTAACATATTTTTTACAGGTAGATCACTCATGCACCTTGAGGTTGAGGTAAATGATCACCTATGAAAATTGGAGAAATAGCCACATCATAATATTGTCGTGCTTAATATAGCTAAGTTTAAGAACATGGTATTTAAGCCTATCAATAAGCCATCCAGAGACGACATTAGCATCATGTTTATGAACAAGGAGCTTCAGCAGGTTGAAACACACAAAAAAAAATGCTTGAAATAAGGTTAAGAGAAAATATGCTTCAGACTACTCATGTCGACGGAATAACATCAAAACTAAGCAGGATTGTTGGGTGTACATTTAAACTGCACCCATTCGTAGAACTGAGGCTGAGAAAGAATATATACCACACACTCTTTCACCAGCGTATGTCTTATAGAACGCTTGCATCGAGTCCAACCAGTAAAAAGAACTTAAAACGAACTAGAATTTCTGCAGGAAAAAGCACACCGTCTATTTGAAAGCTATCGCGGGGACCCGAGAGAGATGCCTACCAGGGCGTTGTTTACAATACATTGCTTCTCAAAGCGAGACAAGTCCATGACTACAAACTGCTACTTTACATCCACAAAAAACAAGCTTCGCTATTCTCCAGCAATGAAATCACGCACAAGTACTGACTGCGTAGACAACGACATCAGCTAACTTCTACAAGGACATGTTATACTAGAGCACTAACCAAATATCGTGCGCCTCTGCTTCTAAATCGTGACGGTGACATTATAAATTTCTCTCTCACGCTCTTTAAATTCAAATAAGACATCAAATAACTATTTGTTAATGGGCTAATGTGGGCGAAACATTATATCCGTCACTTTTGTTTACGTCTATTTGATTATCGTTTCCTTTGTTTTTATTTCATGCTAATCATGCACATAATGCTTACAAATGTTTATATGTGTTGGCTTATAAGCCTTGTTTCCCTTTTTATTACTTTCTATCCATCTTTTTCATTTGGGTATGCATATGTCTCGTAAAGGGTCGTGAAACTTGCACTCACAGATGTCGTTGTTGCCCATATATTTTCTCTTGGGTATGTTTACATAGATTTGCTGCTACTGTATTTGTACGAAGTGCACCGCTTGCTGAATTTGATTTTTTCTCTTAGTGTGTGTTTAAGACATATCACCTCGTAACGAAGCCCCTACAGGTCGTATGACTTTTAACTTCGCTTTGATTTTCTGTGTTTTTTAGGCATAAAAAACATTCATTCATTCATTCATTCATTCATTCATTCATTCATTCATTCATTCATTCATTCATTCATTCATTCATTCATTAAACTACCACCATTGCACTACATCCTGCCTTCCCAACCAAATAGCCCCAAGCGCCGCCCTTCTAAGTTACATCGCTATAATATAGTACTGCGTTGCCAAATGGCATCGCACATCGGCTAATTATGACTGACTGATTGCTAACGTTGCCTAAATAATGGCTAATATCGTCGTCTAGTGTCGTCTATCGATGGCTAAGTCCTGCGAGTGTTGCCACATTGTTGTTAAATGCTGAAATTTCAAATGATGCCAACTCATGACCTGAAGATTTCCCCGTAAAAGTTTTCTGCTGTAATGTTTTATTTCCTTTTTTTTCCCTTTCCAGTGCCTCTTCACGCTGCCTCATCAGTCACCGTCCAACTCAAGTATGGGGAGCGAGCGTATTTCCCGCGTGCTGCAGCAGCGTCGCACGCAGCGCCGCTCTTTGTGGTGCAGTCCCGTGGCGACACCGGTGTTACCCTGGCGCTGCACTTGGAGCCACGAAGAAGCGCGGACTTGTGCTGTTGGAGCCGTGTGCGGCTCCATACGTTGTTGCGAGCGTTCCTGTATCTCTGAACTGGGCGTCTTGGTCGCGAGGATGTTTGAAACATAATTCTGTCCCCGCGGCCGGCCGCCAACGAATACGCGCATAGTCGGGAGAAGCGTACCCTTAAATCATGATAAAGAAAAGGATAAAAAAATTGCAGCATAGGGGTGACAGCTGGGGTTTACGTATATCACAGGTCCTCCTGCCCTTCCGAAATAATTTCAATTTAAGTGTTAATGAAAACACTCCCCTTGGTTTCACGTGGCTTTTTGCTTGAATGGGGAGGCATACATCTAGAATGACGCGTAATGCGCCTAGAATAGGGTGCCTCCCGGCTGTTCAGGAACATTCAGGAGCCCGGTTGAAAGCGGTGGAACTTCGTAGGAACATTCTGGGTGCTGTGACTGCTCCGTCTCACACGTTGTACGCCGTAATGGACGCCAAATCGAACTTTCCGTCTCTCGCTCCACACCTTTCTCGTGTCGCCGCGTGTTTGAGAATGTTCCACGAGAAGGAACACCGTAAGACACAAAGTACGTATCGCTGCACCACTCGTACTGCTCCAATTGCGATGCACGACTCGGAGGCAAGCTTGATGGGAGCACTTTGTGGACCTTTGACAGCCGGGGTCACATTGTCTCGGTCTGGATTCATAATTGCTTAATTCTGTCTCACAGAAAACGTTGGATCAATTATTGACAATGACTACATCTCTTGGCGCGACTTCCTCCAAAATTCCGTTGCTTCTTCTAATATTAACTCGAAGCATGGAAGTTTGGAAGACAATTGAGACACAATAGGACCTTACTCGCCAAGATAACCGGGTTGTCCTATGGGTCGATTACTCCCGGCTTCCTCCTGGTGCTTCAGACTGCCGCAGAGCGGCGTTAGTTGCATTTCATATATTTATACACACTCGTATCGCATATATAATATACATTGCGGAGCGCCGCACTCTTAGGCAACGTGAGAGGGGTTGGTTTATACAGAGTGGTAGCTAGTCGACATACGTGCTATAAAAACAGAGTGCAACATTCCTTAAGAAGGCATTTATATTATTATCGTATCCTTTTCATAGATTTATTTACCCCCCGATTGTGTGCCGTCCACTGTCGCTGTCGCACGTGTGTTGTCCATATCACTTAAATCTTCGGATCCTATCGCCACCTCCTTGCATCGACACCGCACGCATCGCGTTTCATGGAGCGTTTATTCTCTGCAATTTAAACGATACCAGAAACGAGAAAAAAGAACACTTTAGACGTAGCCTTTCTTTGCTTTCTTTCGAAACACCCTTGTATTTCCGGGCATGCTGGTTTGGAGCTGGCATTGCTGGCGGTGATGCTCCCACATCATACTAACGCGAAGTAACCCCGCGGATCTGCACAGATCCGGCGCTATTTCACAACCGTAGAAGCGGTGTTGGTGAGACGGTTAATCCGTCTCGTATGCGCGAGGTACTCTTTTCGAATGCCACCATGAACCCATCGAACTATCTCATTGGTAGAGATGAACCCCGGACTGGTGCTTGGGAGCTTACGGGAGCTCAAAGAATTCAAAAGAAAATTTTCTCTGAGCGCCGTTTGTCCATCAACAGAGGGAAGCCTAGTGGACTATTCACCTTGCGAGCGGGAGGCGGATGGGCGCTGCTGCCGAGTACATTACCGGTAACCTTTTGAACCCGTTGCTCGGTCAGTACGGGGGCTGAACGCCTGGGAAGGTAGCGACTACCCGCCCCCACGCGTCTTTTCTGGCTTGTTTGTTTAAGACGGGCATGAAAAGACCGCGAGGAGGAAAAGAAACTCTCATTCCCGCGGTAGAACATACGATGGGTGGGGTGGGGGGGGGGGGGGGGCTTATCAGTTTGGACCTTATGCGGGACATGACGGCGACGGCAAAAACCCGTCGAGAGTGGCCATATAATTTTATCGCAATAAAAGAAACGGGCAGGGCGCAGCTATATTAAGCGCACGCACCTACATGCAACCTGCGCAGGAAGTAGGGATGGAGCACGTAATACTCTTGAAGGCGTGGCAATCGGTAAACGCAGACAAAACAATCAATAGCATTTTTTTTATAAATCCTGCCTTTTTGAGCCTCGCGGAAGTGGTGCAGAACATCAGTCAACATTTCTAAACGTTGACACCCTTGCGAGAACGAGGTACTTGGTCGCGAGACACAAGAGTGTTGCAGTACTCCAAACGTTACCTCAAAAAGTTTTCTAACCGCACGGTACAAACGATTCAAAGGCCACGGCTTACTTTCTGCGCTCACTTTATATTTCAAGCCAAACGAGCAGAAGTAGAGATATCTCTGCTCCATCTACGAGCTTTCCGTCATTTTGTAAACCCGAGCCAGACCGTAATCAGGTCGTTGTAAGCGGTTTCACGCACCACGTTGACGGTGTGTCGGTCGTGAATCACGCTGCTTCTTTTCCAGATAGTTGCATGTTCGACGCAAAGCAGCAGCCATCGTTTATGCATGTTGTCGCACGTGCACCTAACTAACTAACTAACTAACTAACTAACTAACTAACTAACTAACTAACTAACTAACTAACTAACTAACTAACTAACTAACTAACTAACTAACCAACTAACTAACTAACTAACTAACTAACTGAACTTAATGACTAGCTAACTCACCAATTCATTCACTCACGAAATAACTAAATATTAACCTTACAGCCAACTAACTCACATAATGACTGATCAACCAACCAACCAACGAACTAACTAACCAATTAACTAACTAAACTGAATGACAAATAAGTAAATAAATAAATAGCTAGCTAACTAATCATCTCACAAATTTACTAATTAACCAACCATTCACTTGATGATTCAATCAAGAAATAACCATTAGCTGTCTAAATAGCCAGCGATTCACCCACATCGGAAATGATCACTAACCAACCCACTGACTCAAGAAGGAACTGACCCACCAACTAACTAACTAACTAACTAACTAACTAACTAACTAACTAACTAACTAACTAACTAACTAACTAACTAACTAACTAACTAACTGAACTTAATGACTAGCTAACTCACCAATTCATTCACTCACGAAATAACTAAATATTAACCTTACAGCCAACTAACTCACATAATGACTGATCAACCAACCAACCAACGAACTAACTAACCAATTAACTAACTAAACTGAATGACAAATAAATAAATAAATAGCTAGCTAACTAATCATCTCACAAGTTTACTAATTAACCAACAATTCACTAGATGATTCAATCAAGAAATAACCATTAGCTGTCTAAATAGCCTGCGATTCACCCACATCGGAAATGATCACTAACCAACCCACTGACTCAAGAAGAAACTGACCCACCAACCGACTAACTAACTAACTAACTAACTAACTAACTAACTAACTAACTAACTAACTAACTAACTAACTAACTAACTAACTAACTAACTAACTAACTAACCAACTAACTGACTAACTAACTAACCAAGTAACTAACCAACTAAACTGAATGACTAACTAACTAACGAAATAACGAACCAGTCAGCCGACAAACGACCGACCAATCAACCCAGCGATTCATTCACTCACAGAATAACTAAATATTAACCGAACAGCCAACTAACTCACACTATGACTGATCAACCAACTAAAGACCAACCAAGTCAATCCCACACTCGTTAAATAACTAACCAACCAACTACTTAACTGATCAACTAACTAGCCAACTAACCGACTAGCCAACCTAGTCACTAGTGCGCTCTCACAAAATAAGTTACCAGCCTACTCACTCCGAGTGGCTGACGAATTAACCAAAGAAGCAACCGACCAACTATCTTAGAAAGCAACGAACTCACTCGCTGACAGAATAACTAACCGACTCTCTAATTAAACTACTAACTAATCAACTAACAAAATAACTCACTAACCAACCAAGTCACCAATTCACTCACGAAATAGTTGATCAGCTAACTGAACATCCAACGAATTCATCAACGACCAACTAAGACACACGCAAAATAACTAACTAACTAACTAACTAACTAACTAACTAACTAACTAACTAACTAACTAACTAACTAACTAACTAACTAACTAACTAACTAACTAACTAACTAACTAACTAACTAACTAACTAACTGGCGAGCTTGCTAACGAAATAACTAATCAGCCGAATAAAAAACTGAAAAACAAAACAGTTTGCCAACTCATTTACGAAATAAACAATTATAAGATAATGTAATCAGCCAACCAGTCAACTCACTCACAAATTAACTGATCAACTAACTGAACACTCAACCAGCTTATCAAATAACCAACTAACGCAATCACTCACGAAGTCCCTAACTGGCTAACTAGCTGCGGAGCTAACCAGCTAACCAATTAACTACCTAATTTTCAGAACAAGCAATTCACCGATTCACGTCAAACTCATTAGCCAACTATGTGTCTAAATAACCAACTATTCAACTAGCTCATTCATTCACAAAATAACACAGAACTTTCTTACTAACCAACAAACTTATCAACTAACTAAACAATCGACTATCTCGGTTACGAAATCAAAATCGACCAACTAACACATTAATTAATAACGAATCTCATTGACAAAATAAGTGTAGGAATGTATGATTGACTACCAAATTAGATAACTAACCATCTAGCTCACTCAATAGTTACCTGATCGACTGACAGATCAACCAACTAATTGAGTACATAGCCAACCATCTAATTTACATGTGAACTGACCAGTAAGCAAACGAACTAACCTAACATGCTAAATGCGCCCAACGTGGGCACAATATACACGAAGCCCACTGCTTCATGTATTGAAGTCTGATCACATTGCGTGGCGCCCCACCGAAATTACTTAATAATACGAAACCTAATGCCGCTTGCAGCGTCATGCCGTCAAGCCTTCGAATGCGCACTTTTTTCTATCATCAGCAGCTGCGGATGCGCAGAAAAAAATTGCTGAAATGGAAATTATTACGCACAAAATATTCGATTTGTTGCACTTAGCGGCGTCTGACGCTCTCTAGCGTGCGTAGCAAATAATTTTTATGCTACAAACGGCAGGCAAACTCACTGCATTCAGCTGAGCTGTCATCATCTTGACTAAATCGATAAAACTAGAAAAGCTGCCAGCTTCCTGACAAACGAAAGTTACAGAAGTCGCTCAACTTGGCTATATAATTACGTACAACTCAGTGCCAAACAACTATGTTGTGAGTTAAAAAACTAATGAGATACCTAACTAACGAAACTCAAGAAATCCGGTAATGATGAGCAGTTAACTAAATAACGCACTGACTGACTTAATCGTAACCATCTAACAGGCTAAGGAGATAGCCAACTGAGCTAATAACGAAAATTACAGAAGGTGGTTGAGTTGGCTGCATGGTCAAAACAAATAAATAAACGAGAAAACAACTACCTAAAGCCGTAAAGAGCTAACTGTCTAGTTACGGAAATAATCAGGTACATGACAAACAATGGTTGCACAAGGGTCATCGATCAGCTGTATGAGTGCAGTAAATGTAACTAAATCAACGACAGATTAACTACGTCAGGGGTTAACCAACTAACTTACCCGCTAACCAAGTGAGTAGCTACCGGGCCAATGAAAGTCACAGCAAGGGATTCGTTTGGCTGTATAGTGCACTAGAGATACATTTAAGTAAATGGCAAGCTTACGAACTAAAAAGCTAGCTAATTAATTGACGCCGCATTGGCCTGACGCCGCATTGGTGCAGTTGTTACCAGGACCATAGCACCAAGGTATTGCTCACGTGAATACGTATACGGACACTATTTACGCAAGCCATCAAATGGACATAAATATGTGAACGACATTTCACTGTCAGGAATATTCTGAAGGTGGCCTTGTGGTGTTATCGCTAGAGCCACGGTGAAAGGTGTTCACGTCGTTACCGCATACTGGCTTCGAGGTCGAAACAAACGCTTTTGAATCCCTAGCTGAAGACCAGCAACTCTCCGTAAGCTATCCGGGTTTGTTACTGCACGCAACTAGAACTAGTAGATCGCGTGCAGTAGAACTGCACGTGTTTTCGCACGAACAGCTCTAAACACGATCACCCAACATGATCACTTAACGTGATAACATGATGCTGTTAGCAGCGCCTGCAGAGTCGAAATCCCCGCAAAGCGTTAGAAGTCTGAAAACCCATTGCAAACTTTTTTCTTTTTTTTTTGCAAGAATGCGCTAAACGCATCAACCGTGCCGATTAATGTGACGTTAGATCTGGCATCGCGTGCGATGTCCCGACAGAAATCTGGCGCGCTTTCACTTTTGTCAAGGAGTGGTATACACAACGAAATGTATCGACAGTCGCGTCGATCGCGCAGTGTCTTGAAGGCAGCCATCCGCTTCTTCGTTCAGATGAATAGGAAATCTTACGCGTCTCGTGAGTTTAGAACGCGACTGCCACCCATTTTTCCGATATCTAACGGTTACAAATTCACAGGCAACTGCACTGTATGAACAGAATATTAAGTTTAAAAAGGAAGACACCTAACCAGGCGTAAATGTGTAGGGTGGAAGAAATGTAATATCAACGACGAGAGAAATGTTTTAATATTCTGTGTACTCAACATAAAAGCAAACGTTAGCGAATATATTGACATATATTCATATACAGACCAGATTGTGATCTCCTCACGTGTGCATTTATGTAAGTGCATTTAACACCTGTATTCAGATGGAAACACCAGCCGCGGTGCAACAGTCGGCGCGTCGACGTATCTATTTTATAATGCATTATATTACATTACACCATACGTTATTGCGTTAGTGCGTGTTTTAAGTGTTTCAAAATGTTGTTGCTATTGCGCGCGAGTTGGCGGTTTGAAACTTGAGCTGTAAGACATGTACATTTGACAACAAACACACATTACCCAAAATACATTTACGCCACTGATCCCGCGTCGGAAATTTCGATATGTAACACCGAAAATGAAAGTGCGAGAATATCAGCAAGTAATCTAAGTTTTGTATACAGGCTGTGAAAATAGGGCGCATTATTAGCCGATACGTATAGTTATGAAGTAGGACTGTTTCAGCAACAGCTATTTCATTTGACCATATATATGCTCCTTTGGAGGCACTTCGTGTGCCCCTATGCATGTATTTCAAGACGTCATAAACAAAAAAGCCGGAATCGCAACCTCAACATGCTGCACCCAGTCGCAGTAGAAGAAAGTTCAATGGAAGAACAACTGGCAGTCGTATCGCCCATGCATTGGCCACGCTGAAGCTACATATAGGATTTACATATAATGCTTAAAGTGCACAACGTACTTATACTGAAACAAACTTAAGCTAACGTGCGTCTACTACGCATACACTGTTGGAACGGTATAACATGCACATGGCTATGCAGCACTCACGCTAGAGAATTATTGGGCGAAAGACTTATATGTCTCATCGGACGCAAAAGTGACCATCTTCGGCGTCACACACGAACGGTACCAAAAGTCTCGTGACGACGTGGCACGCATAACGTCATCTGCGAACTGTGACATCGTCATGAATTCACGACATGACGTCAGATGAAGGCGTCGTCACGTGATATCGTCGCTTGGCCAAAGGTGGTCTGATCCCGGAGGCACTGCAAACCACGTGAGGTGCAGAAAACTTCAGAGTGGTCTTGTCCGCAGTAGTGTAACTTCGTGCATTACCAAGTGTGCAGCAGGCGTTCGAATTCAAGTGGTGAAGAGAGCGTAACACGCTGCCAACTTTTGCCCTTTCATTGAGCCGACACTAGAACTACACTTCAGTGTCGTTAGATTGCATTATGGCTTATACAGCGTCTATACTACACAACCCTACACTAGACCAGCATGGAATCCATCTTCCAGTGTTGCTTTGGTTGTGCACATAATCATATTGTCCTCGAAGCCCAATCGTCCCGTCATGTCGTTGCATAGATTCCGTACACTCGTAATCAGGTCTTGTGCTTAAATTCTGCCTATAGCGAGGAAACCAGACAATGTCCGGTTTCCTGGCTATATCTAGGACTTTAAGCGGGACATGATTAAGAGTGTAATGATAGCCGGTTGCCTTCTACTATAGTTGTCGCCCATTGCCGCCGTTCTCGACACTTGTGAGTTCATCTGAAGGGAAGGGCGCTTTCTGCTATATATTCCGCCCCTCGCCAGACGTTGCATTTATGTGACTTTTCTCGAAAAAAAAAGCATTTAAAAAACGCTTTCACGGGTGATATACGATTGTCGGCCAAGGAAACGTTTTACGCTGTCGTTCGCGATTGCCATTAATTGCCGTTCACGTCCTCGCGTTTAGTTTTTTTCTGCGAGGCAAAAATTATAGATCGCGAGGACCCCGTTACCTGACGTCCCCCTTTCAATCGCTGTTAGCGTGCCTTCTTGAGAAGAGCTTATACATGCAGCCGAGGCTGTTGGTAAGTGCCTCCATAAGCGCGCACTCCGTGAACATTCGGTTGGCGCCGTGACGGATAACTATTCAATATTCCAAGTACTAATCGGCGACAGTCGCCTAGTACGTACGTTGATAGCTGGAGTATTTGTAGAATACAATGTTAGCAACATGAGCATTTTTTGTCCCAGATATCGTACTATTGAATGGTTTGCATCTGTGCTAGTTGGTGATCTTGCATGTTGAGTGGTTGCTGGAAAACATTAGACGCACGGACGAATGAAATAAACACGATTACACTGCTGACTAACAACTGGCGTTTATTGTAAACCCTCTGCAGAATATATAGGTTCGACAAACTGTTTTTTAACTGTAGATAGCCGCACCTATATATTCTGCACAGGGTTTCAATAAACACCAGTCGTTGGTCAGCTGCAGTGTCTTCGTGCTTCTTTCTTTCGTCCGCGTGTCTACTTTTTTGCTGCGACCACTCAAAATGTATTGTACGTCCCTTCAAGTAGGTGGCCTTGTTTGAAAAGGCCGGTATTTTGGGCACGTCGGTAATCCATACTGAAATTCACAGCGCGAACTGCACGACGAAAGAGCACAGCGCTCGTTCGTCTGTCCTCTCTCTTTCGTCTTGTAGTTCGCACTGTGAATTTCAGCCCTCTAGGAAGGTCGGCAGTTTGCAACCCTCGCTGTTCGAGTGTCACGGCATTTATTACTGGGGCGAGTGTTAAGAGTCCCCTGTAGCAGATAGCATATGCATTTCGCCCTTACGTCTTGCTTTCCAGTATGGAACAAGTGACGCATAAGGGATGTGAGACAGCGGTAAATTCGTTTTTCTGTCAAACCAGAAAAGAGAGGGAAAAAAAGAAAGCAGATGATCGTTTGTTTTAGTAGACAATCAATAGGGCATTCTCGCACACGCTCTCCGGTCAGATAGAGGCAGCCGTCGCCTTGTAAGATTGGTCGACGTGAATGCGTCAACGTGAGTACACGTCCCTAACAAACTTCGTTCCCGGGCAACTGCACTCGCGTACGACGGCCCAACAACGTAGCGCTGTGCGACGAAGTCCACGACACGCTTATCTCGAACTGAAATAATGACCACCGGAATGGTACAGAGTCCAGCGCCGCCACAGGACAAATTGTATTCCGTAGCGGGAGCAGGCGCAGTTTGCGACAAGACCGTTCCCCTGCGCTGCAGCGCAGTACTTGTTCTTTCTTTACGTTGATTTTTTCAGCTCCGCGGCGCTTATGACTTGCGACAGCGTCCAAAACTGTCTTCACTCCACTCCTCCCCCTTCGGAACGTGTACACACACATCATTCGCAGCGAGCGTTGATGACGTCTTCGACTAGATGTGGAGGGCGTGTTTCTATCGACTTGATCGTCAAACACCGCAAGTGCCAGCCTCCCCCGACCTTACCTCAACCCCTCCACTCTCCCTCTCCCTTCGCTCTCCACATTTCACGTTGTGCTTCGGGGCAACCGAGTCCCCTGCCAGAGTTACACGCCAAGCGTTTTAAGATCGAAACTCAACCGGTGGAGGCCGGAAGGCTCGTTAAGAGAGGATCACGCCCAGGTCGTCGTTTCTATCGTTTCCAGCCTGTCGTCATCTTTGTACACACAGTACGCGCCCCCATTGCCACGCTACTGGCAGTTAAGACACGCGCGAGCCCACCCATTGGCCCGAGAGTGTGTGTATATATAACAACGTGGCGCAGCTTTTCGAGCATGCTCGGCTGCAATACCGCTATCTACAGGGGCGCTTTCCAGATGCGCGCCATTAGACAAGTGTGTGTCGATCTACTGGGAGATCGCTGTGTTCTGTGCGAGCACCTTTATTTACCTAGGGAACACCCACGCCCCCTTCACTGCCCTATCCATCTGCCATGTTGCCCCACAAACGACAGGCCTGTCGTACCCAGCTGTGTAACGAGCTTTTGTGACGATGCTTAGCAACAAAGTCATTAGGGGCGGCTTTGCGTTATTGGGGTGAGGAGCCTCTTTCTCTGAGGTTTCGTAAAACTTCTGAAGAACAGTGACAACAGCGCCAGCATCTATGCATGACCAAAGAGCGCAGCCTGACGCATACCCCCCCCCCCCCCCTTTCTTTTGTTCCTGCGCATAACGTTATGTCAAAAGTAAAGATGCTCGCTGCTGCGATCGGACCTCATTAGTCACAGTGCGTGGTATAATCAGCAGTTTGATTGGTTTTCTTTGATTTGCTTTATTTCTTTATTATCTCTATTGCTTTGCCGCAATTTTTGCCCTGGCGTCGTCCACTCTGCTTTTGTTCTCCTCCCTTTACAGCTTCAACACATCCCTGGCTTCTGATTCGCCGAGAGCTGCGGAGAGGGAGACACGTGACGATGCGACGTCATTGCCTCGCAGCCATTACGGGTGACTGAATTACGGGCCTTCAATCGTGATCGACCGCGCTCCTGAGTCGGCGTTCAGAGACAGAGAAAAAAAAGCTGAGAGAGATTCGCAAGGACACAATGCATGGGTGTAGCTGTTTCTGAACTGCTTTTGTCTTCGTTGTTTCCGTGGCGAGTGACCTCTTGCCTCCGCAGCACTTTCACGGCTGTATTTCACAGTCTACGCCTGAATGTGCACCCAAATGCTGCATTGTATATGGCAATGACAGCGACTGCAGTCTTTCACTTTGTATGCGCGGCATTGCGACGCGCGATGACCTCAGCGCCCCTTTTAATCGGAACTAGTCTCCCCGTGTGTACAATGAGAGTTCGTGTCGTCATTTTCTAATCTTCGCAAAATATATGACTAAGTCATACAGGTGTGTCATAGTTTCCGAGAATCTTTCAATAAAAAATGAAAGCAGACTACATTCCGTATTATTTTATACGAAATTTTATCTATAGAAACAAACTAGTCAGGACAGTAAGGCGAGTGTTTGGGGATGCTGGCAACACATGAATGAAGGAATCAGCTTGTGTCGATGCCATCAATTGTACCTACTATCGAGGAAGTAGCAATTTCTCTTACGTGAAGACATGAATTCTTCGTAAGCTGCGGACGCATGATGCCTTAATGTTTTGTTGCTTTTTTGTTTGCCTTTACATGTGGTTCCTTGGTTGAAAATAAAAAAAAAAGTTGTGAGTCAGCGCTAATGCGCGTCGAACCTCTTCTTTGTGCGCTTGCATGTGCGCTAAAAGTTTCATTAATAGAGCAGATAATTCATGTTTCACACACTACACATTATGCGCCAAGTTACATACCGCCCATGTTTCGCCGGGATCATTTGAGGAAACTGACCCGCGTGGGAAATACTCGATGGAGATCCTGCATTCGACAGCAACATAAGCGCGAAGTGATACGAACGTATGTGCACATATTATGTATTTTCTATTATGAAGCATGGTTCTTCCATTCGAAATCAACGTTTGAAATAAATCTACACCACATGGCCTTAAGGCGAGAATGCGAACATTGAGCCGTATGCCTCGCTGAGCGTTGTATTATATGCGAACGATCCTGCACCGCTTGTGACACCGATAGAATAAAGTATCTGTTGTCACCCTGTACGCGAGCTTCGATAATGTCATTGCTTCTAGTCATCACCGGTTCATGACGTTTTTGGCACGTCCTTCCATGACGTGCTTTCGCATATACATGTCATGTACATACGTTACCCTCTCAATCTTCAGAAAAAACAAAAAAAATTGATTTCTACCAATTGATCACTTAGTGGACTTTCAGATAAGTTATTTACTTGATACGAGTTCTCACTGTTCTATTTCAATTTGTGTGGTATCGCGCATAGCGTTTATCTTTCCGTGTAAACCCGCGGGCGTCGCTAAAGTCTAGTCACTCATTCGTGCTTTCTTTTGCAATAGTGGCTCTATGCTTTTGGCACTTCATTGTCCCTTTCCAGCAAAATGTGTGCATTTTTCCTGTGGAATATATTGATTTTTTTTTTCGTGAATAAAAATAAATACATAGTTACCCCACTGTCTAAATGTGTTGCGTGTGTTTTTTTGCGCGTGCCTGTATCCGAGAATTTGAAGGGCTGTGCAGCCCGTTAGGATTATTTAACTGATTGAACTACCCCGTTACACAGGGGAGTCTCGTTGGTACGATCATTCATTCTACATTTTATTTCAGGATAATACGATTTCCACCCCCAGCCAACTTCTCATATGAGCAATGTATTTTCATACAATTACAGCGGTCGCGTTCTTACCTGAAAGTGGACAATACGACGGCGAAAGTTGGCTTTTGCTGGTATTTCTAAATGTCGTATCCTGATATTCGAGTGTACTAGCTTGAATAACATTACAATTACTTACGAAAAAAGCACTACACACCCGCAGCCGTGCTGATTCTGCAGAGCACTTTCAGCGCCAAATTCGGCACAAACTGACAGCCTATTTCAGCGTCGCTGATAAAAGTGAGTTGGCTGCGGTTCAAGTGGCGTAGAGTATAGTGCCTTCCACATAATGTGTTATGCGGAGTAGGATCACGAACTTTTTGCGGTAGATGTTGTCGCCAAGGACGTCTATTCTTCTAAAGAATGGGAGCTTGGGCTTATTGACACGTCTTTTGAATTGTACGTTTTATTTGCCGTCTCTTGAGAAGGTTGTACCCACGAGATACGGCTGGATATACGAAGAATGGGCTCTCCGAAAGAATAAAGGTGCACCAAAACGATTCTGGAATCATGTAACATCCATGAGATCACCATGCATTAATTTGCAAACACCTGTAAAGGGCAAGCCAACGCGCTGCGTTATAATCAGAACTGCACCAAGAAAGCAAGCCTATTCCGTACTCAACCACATCCAACAGTGGATAAGTTTGAGAGCGCTTTCTTTCGCTGCATAAACGCAGAAGAAGATCTCCCATTCAACGAGGACAGAAGAATTAGGTGAGACCCCAATACAACTCATCAAACAGCTGGGTTTAAGGAGGTAATCACGCCTAACTAGTGCCATAGAAAGAAGTAATGAAAATTCCGAGTGGACGGTTGAAACCAAGGAAAAGGTTTTCCTTAAACATACGAGCATAACAGAAAAAAACACGTGCATACCACTTGAAAATATGTCGGTAACGTGCGGGTTGCCAATTCAAGCATATATGCGTGCTTACATATTATATAAAGTGGCAGAAGACACCAAAGTAACAAAGTGTCAGAGAGGAGCCCTAAAATTTTACACTAGTTAAGAGTATAAGAGCGAAAAAAATTAATGGTGCGAACAAATGCAATCTGCAGGGAGCAAGGTATGAAATATAGAAATGAATTGAACAATTACTCAAAGAGAGTTATACGAATTACATGACAATGAATTTTTATAAGCAGCAGTCTTAGTATTGAAAAACATTACGCTTTCTTACGTGTTCATTACAAAGAACCAATATTACATATTGAAAAATTACAGCAAAAACTCCAGTTCGCTGCTGGTCGCCATCCGACTCTAGCGGTGTTCTCAACATAGGTGGCCATGAGCATCACCACAGAGCTAGAGAGGAAGGAGTCTTTGTTTCGTTAGTTTTGTTTTGTCGCCTAGGTGGAGACTCGCTCATACCTACGAGAGTGACTGGCCACTCTGTCTTGCATAAATGGAAATGTAAACGCTATGTTCCCTGAAATAAAAAAAAAAGGAGAGAAGAATGGAACGCGAAATACATAAAAAGGGAAAGAGGTAAAAGAATTCATGCTGAAGCACACCCCTGATGCAATACTCGTTTACGTTCTCATTACACTGGTTCGTCACTGCATTAATTTGAGGTAAATTGCGATAATGTTGACAGCAATGGTGAGATGCAGACTGGCCAGTAATGAAATCACAGTAAATAAATTTTTGGCGTAATATGAGCAATGTTTAAAATAAGAGAGAGCTGAGCTAGTTGGTAAGTATTCACGTTAAAGAGACGGGGCGTGCAAACACGGACACAAGAGAGTGGTGTCTTGAATTCCCTCTTGGTGTCCGTGTTTGCACACCCTGTCTCTTTAACATGTATGAGCAATGTAAAGAATTATTTTCGTGGACTGGTGATTTAGTAATGTAGTGACTTTTTTTCAAGCGAATAAATTGAAGAAAATTACTCGTTAGCTTCTCAGTTAATTTTTCACTCAAGTATAGCATGTCCGCTTTTTTTTGTGACATCAAAAACTTGCAAAAGAAACAAGAGGCAGAACACAGGCTATGAATAACATCGATAGGTTCCGTGGTCCTAGGTCGTCGCCCCCCCCCCCTCCCCACAACTACACTTTAGTCGAGCAAAGTCACGTAAGCTTCGATACCGGTTAGAGAAGCGCGTCATCAAAGCAGCGACAAGTCGGCACGATGGTTAAACTGTTGCTCCCAAGAAAAAAGGTACATTCATGTACCTTTTTGTACATTCATGTACATTCATTACCGGAGTCATGTACCAGCGGGTCACCAGCGGGTCACCGTGGCGCCCAGGGCGCCGACGACGATGGCAGCCACGGTGACCCGCTGGTATCGACGCCGAAGGTATGCCGCGACAGGCTCATATTTGGCGACCTTCTCGTTGCGTGTATTGGTGAGGGCGTCCGGGGTGTTTTCAAACGGGCAGGCCACGTCAATGACAATGGCCTCCTCGCCGCTCACCAATACCAGGTCCGGCCGAAGGTTCGTGTCACCCACTGGGCGGTTGGCGAATGCGACTGTGAAACGGGCCGACGCTGCGGTGCGGAGGCGGTCCACCACGGCGTTGTGTCGCGCCGTGTACGTCGCGCTGTGTGCCATGCAATGGCACACGACGTGCGGTAACGTCTCCCGGGCGTAGCCGCAGATGCGGCACCGCTGGTCTCGGTCCGCCTGTCCCCACATCCGGGCGCCGTTGAGGGGATGGAGGTTGAGTCTCGCCTTGTGGATAAACCGCCAGTCGGCAAAGTGGGTATAAGCCCCCGTGCGCATAAAGTGGGAGCTCGCCCGGTCGGCTGCGACGCATGCCAGGACCTTGCCCTGGTTGGGCTGGTCGTGGAGGGCCCTGTCGCGGTCGGCGGCCAGGACCTCGCGCAGGGACCGCATCACCCGGCAGCGGTGAGTCGGCGTTATGGTGGTGTCGCCGCAAGTGATGCGCACGTCCTCCGGGTCGAGGGTCCAGTAAACCTGGAGCCGGCGAGACGCTTTGCGCGCCTCCGTCCACACGGAGCGCAGCTGACTGGCCGGGGCGCGGAACACGTCCTCGATGTTCCCCGAGAGGTAAGACTCGAGCTCGGCGCGGGTAGCTTCCCATCCAAGCCTCGCAGAGGCCACCGAGTATGCGTCGAGGAGTGCCATGTCCCGAAGTCCCCGGTCGGTCGTCGTCAGGAGCTTGTAGGCCGAATCCACCCGGCAGATGTCGCTGAGTTCAGCCGCCACCGGAATGCCAGCAGCGCCGCCTGCAGCGCTGCCATAGACATAGTTGTTGGACGCGTTGCCCGGGAGATAGAGGGTCCTCTTAACCAGGGGACGTATGGCGTCGTCGAGGCGACGCCAGTCCGTCTTGGTGAGGACCCCGCAGCGCATCGGGAAGTTGAGCGCCGGGTAGACAAAGGTCCTGACGGCGTCAAGACGCTGCCACGGCGCCAACATCGATGCGAAAATCTTCCGGGCTTGGTCAATGGCTGTGTCTATGACGGACCCAGTCGAAGTCGGCAGTCGGTAGCCCACGGGGCGGCCCAGGAACCGCTGCGGCTGGAAGTCGCGGAGGGCCGAAATGGCGGTTCCCGACACCAGGAAAGACGTCGGCCGCATCCCGACAGGCGTCGCGCCGCTGAGGTGGAGCGACGAGCACTTTGCGGGATTCAGGGAGAGACCAAGACTCGTGGCGAGGGCCTCTATCCTGTCTATGCGGCTCTGCAGGAGGACGGGTGACGTCGCCAGGGGTGTCAGATCGTCCGCGTAGGCCAAGATGTTATGGCCGTCGTCCTCGCCCTGGACGTCGCGGACGATCGGATCGATGACCAGATTGAAGAGGAGGCCGCTGAGGGGGCAACCTTGGCGAAGCCCGGCCAAGATGGGGACTGGCTGGGAGGTGCCCTCGGCGGCGACCAGACACGTGCGGTTGCCGGCGTAAAGGTCGGTGATCAAGTCGGTGAAGACGTCACCGGCGCCGGCACCGCGAAGGGCATCGAAGAGTGCCTGATGGGGAACGGACCCGTACGCGTTTGTGAAGTCGAGCAGCGCCGCGCAGAGGTCGGGGCCACCGCCTCTGGCAGCGCCGAGACGGTGCTGGAACACGTAATTGAGCTCGAACACTCCGTCGTATGGGAGAAACCCCTTCTGGCAGTGTGACAGCACCTGGTGTTGGAGGGCCCACGTCTGAAGCCGGGCGGCGAGGCACTTTGCATAGAGCTTAGAGGCTGTACACCCCAAGGCAATAGGCCGCCAGTTGCTGGGGATGTTGGAGTCGCCCTTTTTGTAAATGAGCACCGTCCGCGAAGTGCGCCACGCGTCGGGTGTGCGACGGTGGTGGACGCAGGCGTTGAAGAGCGCCGTCAGGAACCGCGCTTCAGGGTCAACCGCCTTCCAGTGGTGGTACGTCAAGCGGTCCGTCCCTGGAGCGGTATTCTCGGACTTGCGGAGGCGGAGCAGCACCTCGTCGGGAGCGAACGGCGACAAGTCGACGGGTTCCGGAGCAGTGGGGCGCCTGAAGAGGAGCGACGTGTCCGCCGTCCTCTCAGACCACGTCGATCCCCAGTGGTCCTCGAGGTCCTGAAGTGGTATCTCGCACGGTCTGGACGGGCCCTCGAGTATTAGCCGCACGGCGCGGCGACGATTACGCCTGTAAAGCCGTTGAATGTCAGCCGCATTTGCCGGGTTCAGAGGGCGACGTGGCCGTTCGGTCGTCAGGGGGGGCAGTCGGACAGCCTCGGAAGCCAGAGTGACCGCCTGTGCCCACGCGGCCTCACAGCGGTCCCAGGAATCCTGAGACGGAGGCTCGCGAAGAAGTTGGCGCAGGAGCCGTGCTTGGTCACCGAGGAGGTCGGTGTGGTCTGGGGGCATGTCCAGGATGGGGTCCTCAACCGGAGGAGTCCCGGGAGGGTCGTCGGCCTCGTCAGGGTCAGCGCCGTCGTCCGTGGCAGGTTCGGGTGAGGTGGACGGCGACTGTGAAGGCGAGGGCTGCGATTGTGGCGTCCCGGTGTCGTGCGCAGGTGACGTCGCGCCTCGGGTAGAGGACCCGAGTGGTGACACCGAGGCCTGGCCAGTGGGGCTCGGCACGCTTGGAGGACCTGGTGACAGCGTTGCCTGTGGCAAGGCGTCGAGGAGAGGGGTCTCGGCACGGTCGCCGAGAGGAGGAACCTGAGGTGCAGGGCCTGCGGGGGCGGGCCGGGTAGATCCTGCGGACCGAGCTGCAGCGTCCTGCGTCTGGTGCCAGGTACGGTGGTTGTAGAGACCCCGGGCAGACGGGAACGACTGCGAGCAGCGGTCACACTGGTGTTGACCCGGAGGTACATGTACCTCCGGGTCATGACTTCGGTACATTCATGTACATTCATGTGCACTTTATTCCTCTAAAGAAAGTGTACATGAACAGTTGTTCCAGTAATTTCAATTTAATTTCATTGTTTTTCAAAAGTAATAGTGATGTATTGTAGCGGTGTACTTTCGGCCAGTTGTAATTTTTAATTTATTATAAATACATTTTTACAAATTCTAGAGAACCCATTAGCCGTCGCGGTCGTAGAGTGGCTACGGTGCTCGTCTGCTGACACAAAAGTCACGAAAGCTCAGTCGATTCCGGCCGTGGCGGTCGCATTTCGATGGAAGCGAAATGCTTGAGGCCCGTGTGCTTAGGTGCACGTTAAGGAACCCCCTTGGAGTCGAAATTTCCGGAGCCCTCCACTGCGGCGTGCCTCAAAATCCTATCGTAATTTTCTCACGTAAAACGCCAGCAATTTTATTATTATTATTATTATTATTATTATTATTATTATTATTATTATTATTATTAATGTAATTTTTATGCAATATAATGATTTTCTAAGAGTAACGTTGTACCTGGTGAGATTGTTTGTACTGGAAGTCATGCTTCTAGAACAAACGGAGGAAGGTCAAGTCGAACTCAAAGAGAGCATTCTTTATTTTGTGAAAGTCTCTGTCAGCGGGTGTGGGCTTCATTCATTCATTCATTCATTCATTCATTCATTCATTCATTCATTCATTCATTCATTCATTCATTCATTCATTCACATTTTGCAGTGGCGCATTTATGAAAGTTGGTGCATTGCTTCTTGGCGGCGCTGAAGTCACCTCCTAAAGTGGGCTTTCCTTGCCTATTAGTCATAGCGCGGCGTAGCCACCTTTACAGGGTAATGCAGGAAGTACGTTCGGGTTTTAGTCTCGGTCTTTCTCTATATCAATTAAAATCGTGTTCAATTCGTTGGCATGTTATAACTCACTTAGAGACACCGTGTAGACGCCATTATAGCAGCGGGCTACTCGACGCGACGGGTGACAATAAAATCGGCAGACCACAGCTATTACGGCAGCTGTTAATTCGTATGCTGCGCTTGCAGAAGGCTCTCTTTCGGAGCGGATACCGCGGCCTTCCGAAGAGCGTGAGCACAGCTGGAATCTTTTTTATGTGATTTCAGGCCCCGATGTAGCATCCGCGCCATCGCCTCTACTCTCAGCATGGCGCAAGTTACGGCAGGAATACGGCAGCAGCCGCCCAGCGACATATATTGGCGCACGTGCGTGAGTTCAATCCTCAGTGGTAATGAGCGGTTAAGTGTTGCGTTTTTAAATGCGAAGCATTTCTTAGCGAACCTCAGGCACATTGGCAGTTTCTATCTATCTATCTATCTATCTATCTATCTATCTATCTATCTATCTATCTATCTATCTATCTATCTATCTATCTATCTATCTATCTATCTATCTATCTATCTATCTATCTATCTATCTATCTATCTATCTATCTTAGAGCACTGCACGGGCTCGGGCCTACCCGAAAACCCGGGCCGGGCCGGGTAAAGTAGTTTTCACGGCGGGCCCGGGCCGGGCTCGGGCCTGAATCTCCGGGCTTATGGCCGGGCCCGGGTTTGAGGTGGCGGGCTCGTGTCGGGCCGCGCTTGGACTTTGCACTGTTCTTAAAGGGTCACTAAAGTGAAACACTGAATTGGTTTAGACCGATAAAGTGTACTCTGAGAACCCGAACGTCATTAATTTCACCATAAATGAGTTTATTAATAAAGGAGAAAATCAAGGTCAAAGTTCCATTTTCAAATTTCGCGCTGAAATCTCCGCACGTGACGTCACGGACTGTATTCGTCGTATTTTGGGGACATTAGCTCAACGAAATTTCCAGAAATTTGGTATGTTAAGTGTTATGACCTCCTCAGAGGTCAATGTACTTCATTTTTACCCACTATAAACTACGTAAGGCCCAGTAGATGCCGTCAGAATATATGACGTCACGGAGTTTGCTGCGTGAATTTCAAGTTGGCGTCGTTACCTGCATTTTCCTGCGAGTTTTCTCCCTTACCAAGAGTCGTGTCGCGGCGAGCGTGGTGCTTTTGGAATGGTACGTAAAAGAGTAATTTACTGATAATAGAAAAATCGTTTTTCTCTTTAATGTGCCTTATTCCGCATACGCTGTGCATACATATATGTCCCACATTTTATCTCGAAAAAACGCTTTTTTATGTGGGGTAAGCTATTTGGAGAAGTTTTATGA
This sequence comes from Rhipicephalus sanguineus, assembly GCF_013339695.2. Lineage (NCBI taxonomy): Eukaryota > Metazoa > Arthropoda > Arachnida > Ixodida > Ixodidae > Rhipicephalus > Rhipicephalus sanguineus. The sequence goes on along the minus strand of NC_051179.1, from coordinate 103,612,933 downwards.
GGGATAAGTACTGAACTCCTTTGCTTCTTGCATAGGAGCTACTTGATTTATCTGAAACGGGCGAGCTAAAAGTAAATAGACCAGGCGCTTATATGTAACATCTCGCTGTTCCGTGCTTTATTTGCTTTCGTTACTATTTTGTATCCTAACTGTTACTCTTTAATCGCAGTAATAAATGTAATATAATAAAATCAGAGCTCCAAAGCGGGGAAACGTTGTTGAATGTACAGCCCCCCTCTAAAACGATAAGACTGCACGGAGTTTTGATACATAGAATCCCTATAAAGGCACCTTGTTTTTCCGTGACTCTGTGACGGCTCCCAGTGGTCATGAGGCGCGAGATGGACATGCACAGCCTGCTTTGTGTGCCCACATTGTTAACGTCTGAGCTTTCGTCTTGTTCCGCCCTATCAGGGGTCTCAAACTCACCTCAGCTAACGGGCCGCATTCGCGAAAATTAACTCCCGCAAAGGCTAGGGCAATGACGAAGGTAGGAGGGTGGGAGTGGGGAACAGGTTGTTCTAAAACTACCGTTATTTCACAGCAGACCTTTCCCATATCTCATACACGGGATCATTTCTGAAGGGGATTTGGCGGCAGGATTCCAACAACATATTGTTGCAAAATGGTGCGGAACGGAGCAACTTGGAGCGCGCCAGACTCTACCGAAGAACAGGAAACCGATGGTCATCGAGGGCACGTGCACATGCACGTGGCCAGCGCAGCAGTTCGCGTTTAGTATTGCCATTAGACAGATTTAGTTGGGCGCCCGCAACAACGTACGGACGCAGCCTGCCAGCCATTTCCTATGGCAGGCTGCGTCCGTACGTTGTTCCGGACGCTCAACTAAATCTGTCCATTAACGGACGTCTCTCATTCACGTCTGGGGAAACAGTCATTTCGTATCACCCATAGGGACTAAAATCTGGACGCCGATTCTGAAATATAGCTTTTGTTTCACGGTTATGTATCAACACACGGTGACCACAGGGGGTGCCTCACGAAAAATATGCTTTCGATCTGTCATGCCTGTGTATCTCAAGAACATACTTATATAAAAAAATGGGATGAAGACAGTCATGTGCGGGCGGAGAGCCGCTAGCGAGAGGTCCGCGAGCCGCGTGTTTGAGGCCCTATATTGTGCGTTATATAGTGCGAGATCTACATGATACTGCCGCAAAAGCGTTGGAATGTGCAGGAATAGAACAGGTCCATTAAACAAGGTGTGGGGTGAAGTATATTCGCTTGACGAAATATCTGGCTTGAAAAAGGATAATGACAGATTCCGTGCCGGGTGATGTCCCCTTACCTCGAACCATATGCATCCAATGAGTAAGCTTCAAGAAGCTTAGTCGCGCATTTATTACCAAACTCGAGCGAACCCCGAAAATATATCGAAATTGCTTCGTCCTACTCCTGCCAGTCCTAACCGCGTAGTCCAATGGCCAGCTTCTACCGATACAACATCGCTGGGAAGGCATAAACCATTATAATATGGATAAAACGAGCACGGTGGAAACCGTGCATAACATACACTGCTGAAAACTACAAGGAGAAGCCCTCAAAGAGGAATTTTATAGACGACATTGAAGAGTGGCACGACGTTCGGGAACGAAAGAAGTGAAGGGATGAGCTGGACAGCTATGGTCATTCTGCAGAGGTCCACAAAGACATCCTAGATTTGCTCCAGTGCTGGAAGCTACGAACAACGACTGCCGACGCCTTCGCAATTGGCAAGGCAGTCATGTGGTGCGCCCGTCCGGCCAGCGCGAACAGTGCAAGAAGCTTTAGCGCGGCAGGATATGTGATGCAACAGCGCATGGCGTGCTTAAATCGGGAATCTCTTGATACTTTGATTTTTCGCACAATAACATGTGAAGAAATAAACTGTAAACTATGCCATGAGAAACTTACAGTCTGTATATACTAGCAGTGGTATGGTATATGAAAATAGTGCTATGACAAATAGTTTTTTTCTTCCTTTCGGCTGATTATACGCATACACGTGGTGCACGCGGTTCCATACCTTTGCCCAGATTAGTGTATTTACAACAAAGGTCACAAATTTGTTTTTCCCCCTGTTTCTCTTGCTCTGGCAAGGTGCTACAATGGTGAAGACGGGTACTATATACCGAGAAGGGTGCATGGTTGGCTTTGTGGCTAGAACATGCTATAAATTTCAATAGGTTATGAAGTGCAATAAAAACAAAGTGAAGTGAGCGTTTTGTTCTCTGCCAAGCCAATCTAGAGCACATGCTCTGGCGGTGCTCCGTGTTAGGCGGCGGCGAAGCCATCACGCTGTCCAAATGGGAGGCTGCTATTATATACCAGCTCCGCGCTAGAAGAGCAGCTATATGGGCAGGCCAACGGGCCCGCGACGCAGCAGAGAGACTTGGTCTTTCTGTTCCGATGTCGGAGCGGCCCGCAACGTGCTAGAGCGCGTTCAGATGGACCATAATAAAGTTTATCCATCCATCAATCCATCCTTTGTTGTTATTGCGCTCCCTATCGAAACTAAACTCGTGCTGAAAATCACTTTTCTTCCTACAATGTCTGCTACAAAACACCCTTCATGATCCCCAGTGTATTTGCAGAAAAAATAGGTACAGTATACCACTGCCAAACAAACATTCATTGTATTCAGTATGTCCGCTCAACTGTTTGCACCGTGAGCACCTTTTTACAAGAAATTACCGTAACTATGTTAAAGTATAATTGTTAGCAAAACATGCGCCAACAAAGCGTAGATATTTGCCACTTAAAACACCCTGCTGTCGATTCCATGTTCGGGCATCACCACCTAGATTACTGGGTCGGGCCTCAGTCGGGCCTGATGTGTGGTCGGGCCGGGCCGGGCCGGGTAGGCGAAATTTTTTCTCGGGTTCGGGCCGGGCCCGGGTCTCATTTTGAGTCACCGGGCCGGGTTCGGGCGGGTAAATTTGAACGAGGTCCGGGCCCGGGCCGAAAATTACGGCCCGTGCAGTGCTCTAATCTATCTATCTATCTATCTATCTATCTATCTATCTATCTATCTATCTATCTATCTATCTATCTATCTATCTATCTATCTATCTATCTATCTATCTATCTATCTATCTATCTATCCAGCCGCCTACGTCCGGGCGCTCTCCTGGTCGCCTCTATAATTTGTAATATACCAAAATTGGCATAGCAGGGGGCAGTGTATGACGAACACCATTCACTGGTCATGACACGAATAACGCAAAATACCTGTCACGTACGTCATGAAACCCTTTCTCTCAGTGACGTGTGGCGAAAAAAAAGCAAGACAGAAATATGAAACAATCTTTTTGGAGCAGGAAAGTTATCTCGACAATATTAAGTAGATAAGAACATGATTAAACAATTATGTAGTTTTCACAGAGACAACGAGAACATGCCTACGGAAGAGCGCCATCTTTCTTTCCTCTGTCAAGAAGGTGTTTTTTGCCTTGTTGCACCATGAATTTAACAGTATCACTCCCGTCATAACAATGACGTATAACGTCAGTGAAAACGCACGCTGGTTCTCAAAAATGTGCGCAAGACGTCCTTTAATACACTTCTAGTTTTAATTTCAATTCCCGTTGTAGCCTTACTGAAGAATGTGCCTTGGACGAATTCGATCCAAAACGATCATTACAATGTACCCCTAAAGAAAATATTTATTTATTTATTTATTTATTTATTTATTTATTTATTTATTTATTTATTTATTTATTTATTTATTTATTTATTCATTTATTTATACACAATATCTGACAGGCCCATTGAATGGTATTCAGCAAGCGCGGTAACACAAAAAGTTGGCATTAAACAAAAGGACATGCCCATCGGAGCATTAAATGAAATACGAAGATTCAAAGATGCGAATGTAGATTACGAGAGGGTGCGTGAAACATTCTTTCAAATTTAGCAATACACAGTCCGCAAGCCTACACACTTGTATTTCCTAAAGCCCAACAATGCTCAAACTACTTACACTTTCACTTTCTTCTACTAGCCGTTAACTACAAAAGAAAGCAAAAAAAACATGGCTAATCCCTCTGTCATAGGAATCGGTATAACACGAAAGTGAAACGTGTCTTCACAGACGTAGTTGAGCGTTTGTAGTACATTCTTTCGCCCCAAGCACGAAGTAATGAACGCTACAGCAGCAAATTGTAATGTCACGCGAAGAACGGCAAGCAACTCGAAACTTGCAACGCGCTGCTCAAGCAGAAAGGGCGCACGGAACGAACATACACAGGATGAGTGCGAACTAACGGTCACAGTTGTAACTTATTTCTGTGTGAGCAGCGCGCTCCTTTCGCAAAAGCAGCCGCTGCGGTGATCGAGGTGACCTTTGTGCTCTGAACGCAAACTTGCGGTGAGAGCGCAAGACGTACACGCCACCGCCATCACGAGATAAGCCCGCTCACGAGCGACCACGCCCTGTAGAGGCGTGCGCTCGTCCGCGTGGGGCGATGACCTTGAAAGCGCGCTCTTCGAGCCCTTCGCGCCATATCTCTAGCGATAACGAAAACACGCTGATGCACCACCGATCTCTGAGTACCGCCATCGGTAAATGGTGTATATAAATAGCTCGCCGTTAGTATGGCAAAGAACGCGCCGTCTGTGGCCGAATCGTTTCGCGCTGCGGAGCGAGGGGTCGTTAGGTCGCCTCCGGGTGACAAAACTTTTTCTTCTGGTTTTTTTTTCTTTGCCAACTGTTAGTCTTTATATTTTACAGCGTCATATCCGTGACGGAAATACGTCACTAGAGCCGTGGTGGACCCCGGCATAAAACACGTTCGTGTTAAAAAAAAAGAAATCAACCATCCTTCTTTTTAATCTTCGGTCAAGTTCTCCCAGCTTTTCAACATCTTTCTGTCTTGTTCAGTACATAAGCGCAATAAGGAACACGTTGTCAGGCCCACAAGGAAGAATGTAAGGCGTCATTCCAAAATGCGACCGCTTCTTCCTCATAACGCTGAGTTATTTTCCTTACAGGTAGAGGAAAATGATAATCTGCGTGTCTTTCTAGGCAACCTTCTCAAGACGAGAACTTCCAGCTTAGCATGAAATGGCGTTTAAAAGTTTCACAAGTAAATTGCAATTAGGTCTAGCCTGAAGTGTCACACGAGTAAGGTATTTGGATATATCCCTCATCGGCGTAAGCTCTGCTTAGGCCATTGAAGAAGCTAAAGGAGTAAAACAGGACGGGATAGACCCAGCGTGAAATAACTCCAGCTCGCCTGAATATACCTTTCGCGCTTGTGTATCTTGTACTCCCATTTGCGGCTGCGTACCGAACATCTTGAAAAGGTGTCGCAGAAATGTAGCAAGAAACGCAGTGAAATTAAAGTAAAATAAGAGCGATGCAATTTCGTCCGTATGATCAGGCATATTCACGATAGCTGGCGAAAAAATTACAGCAGAAACCCCGTATGATTGTCAGAGTCAACGCGCGAAGCATTGCTAGCGTTGTGAAAACGCGATACGCTCAGCACAAGCTGTCTTGCATGAAGGAAGTTCTTCACACCATCTATTCCGCAGTACCGAGCTGGGTACCTTCCTGTTAGTCCTTTTTTCAAGTTTAAATCGGAAGCAATACTCTTATATAAGTATCCTGGACATGAAGTCGGATGCACGCGGAAACGAATGAAGTGTGTTCGAACGCGCCATTGCGGTCAGCTTTCGCAAAAATTATTCACGTCAGCTTGATATAGACTATTTCATCGTCACAGACGACAAAAAATGCCCGTTTGGTGTTCTTTGAATGCCGCAAATTGACACGGAAATTTAGTTTGCTATTTCAGCACGCCAGCCTTTTACGCCATTTTGCAACTTCCCCTCTCTGTATCGGTCAATAAAAACGATTTTCATGACGAATTATTTAAGTCGACCTCCAATTTGTCCGCTCAGCAGAATACATAACGCCGAAACCCTCCTCCTCCTCCTTTTTATCCTCCTCATTCTCACATCACTCCTTACGTCACTTTCCTTCTCCTCCCCCTTGCTATACTATACTATACGCGGCTATTCTATACATGATTTTGCTTGCGTGACGCCAAGCCACGTGAGAAGACAGATGACAGGGGGCGACAGCATACCACAGCCCGGGCCCTTAAGTGCTCCGCACTTGAAAAGAGTCGACGCGATGGTACATTGGTGCGGATATCCGTTGGTGTACCTCCGGTATGGAGATGCGTTGCGCTGATGGCACTCGCGCGCGAGTGTTTGCGTGTGCTTGTGACGTCATTTACCGCTATAGATTCGAGTTGCCACCATCCATGGCTGGAGGCCTTATGCAGCCGAAATTACCGGCTGCGTTTTCTTTTGAACATCAAAGACACTGCTCAAATGAACCACGCTTAAACGAAGATAGCGTACATAATGACCGTGCGTAAGAACTGAATGCACGGTTATTACGAAATTGTGACATTGAGTACCTTGTGAAATAAACTACCCAATGTTGATCACAACAGTGCACTATTTTTTTTGTGTGTGCCTCATTCAATGCAGGCACGCAAGAAGGAGGAATGTTCGAGGTACTCCTTTCTTGTTACACAGAACTGATGAAACAAACAGATAATTAAACCAAGGAAAGCATAGAGGACATGATTCATTGTTTTTTTAACTGTAGTGTAATTATTATGACCTAAAGTGAAAGGAATTAAGGCGGACGAAAAAGCTCCCTTTCCCTCGGTGGGATCTGAACCCACAACCTTCGAATTACGCGTCCGATGTTCTGCCAATTGAGCGTCGACGGAAGGCGCTCCGTCGCCCACTTTGTTGGGTACTTATGTGCGTTTTAATCCTATGGGAGTTTGCCAGCGCCACTTACTAGGCGGCGAGCGTGGAGCACTCTTTTCGCCAGAGGGCGTCACGCGGCACGTGATTTTCCCACGGGGCGGCGGCTGACCCATCAGCGTGAACACGAATGTCTCATCCCCAATCTCCGAGGAAAACCGGAAAACGCATCGGCATCATCACTGTAATTCTAAGACATTTCAGACACAGGTCCCGAAACATACGTTTAAAGATGCCGTGCAGGCTGCTAACCAGAATACCTGAGTCGAACTTATCCGTAAGGTTTCTTTGCACTGAGGCGTAGGCATGCGCAGAGTTCTCCATTAATAGTGAGGGGACGGAGCAGTTCCGCCGCAGCCCCCTCCCCCACCCTCTCACCTTCCACGCCATTGGTCGAGACCGACGAGTCCGAAAGAAAAGAAGCTTCGCAAAGCGTGGCCTCCGCGCTTAGTTCCAGCAGCTATTCACGGAGGCCACACGCAATAGATGGGGAAAAAATGAAAATAAAGCGATGACGTGCTTCTCACAACGCCCTGCCTTTAGTACCTGGATTTACGGGGTGGGGGCGGGGGGGGGGGTGCACTTAAAGGTTGGAAGTAAAGCGTTCTTGGAATGCAACATGTAGAGGAGGCCGCCGCCATTGTCATCACAAGCTTGCATGGCCATAATAACCCGCAAACCCTGCACTTTAAACATTGGCAGATTTAGCGTGACTAAAGGGCGACACCCCCCCCCATTTCTGTGCGCACGCCTATGCTCTGAGGGCCGTGTCGTCTGATCTGTGGCGAGGCAACTGCCGCAACGGGGCGCGCGGCCCGCACCCACCACTTCGACAAGGTTACCTCGGCACGAAGTCTCTCCACAGCGGAAACAATTACAACCATGCCGTGTCGCGGTAAAAGGAAGAAAAGGTTGCCGCAGACAGCGTCCCGTGACGTGACGCCAAATGAGCACCGGACACGTACGCGCCTTTGTTGGCTGCACGTTGTTCCTCGCGGGTGAGTCTATACCGAGCACGGCTGCGAGCAGGTTCGTGCTGTACACGTGGGGATCGTGACACGGATATTTAAAACACGCAGAACGTCTCAGGGTCAGCAATGCACTCTAAGAACCAGCCCAGTTGAATATTTCTGCAAGACAATGTTTCCCTAACAGTCGAATCACGTAGCGGAATAAACATGCAAACAATTAGGGCTATACAGGAGTATATCTAGAGCCGAGCTTGCTGGTAACGCGACAACTTTCAAGGGAACAATGCAAAAATGTGTGACAGCTGTTGCGTATATCCGCGCACCTCTTACATTCGGCATAGTTGGATTAGATTTAACTCTTTCAAATTTGCCATCCCTAGGTGCACTGACTCTTGGGCACAGCGACGGGAAGGTGGGCGCGGCCGTTCAAGATTTTATAGCGCGGTCAGTGAGATTTACACCATAAACAAGGAATGAAAGGTGTTTTTTCAACCAAAATAAGTTCCATCATATTTATTTTTATTCTTCAATTACTCATTATGCGCGCAAAGAACCATCGGCAAAGACACTCATGAGTCGACTCACTCAGACTTGGATCGGCCCTTGACTATGAGTCGTGAGTCCGGATGAGTAAAGGCCGAAACAGACGGTACGATTTTCCATGGGATGCGACGTCCGACGCGGCGGTGGAGTAACCGGAATGGTGATCTTTCATAGCATCGGATAGCCACCATTCCGGCTGCCGCACCGCCGCGTCGGCCGTCGCAACGCATGGAAAATCGTAGCGTCTGTCTCACACTTAATACGTTGGTGAGTCGTGAGTTCGGATGAGTAATACGTTGGTGAGTCTGAGTACGAGTGAGTCCGGTTTAGGAAACGTTTGTTGAGTCGCAGTCTGAGTGAGCCCTATGCGCAAGATATATTTTTTTAGGGAGCCTCAGTAAGCTGAATATTATTATTTTTTTTTGCCGACATATAGCCCTATCTACTATTCTTTAGCATCACTATCAGCCTTATGTCGGCACACGTTTATACTCACATCTGCTAACACATATTTCAGCGCACTAGCGTTCATGAGCCACCTCATTATTTATTGATCAGAGGCGTGAGTTACGGAAAGGGGGAGGGGTGCCTTGACCTCCACCGGCCGTCGACATTGCATTTCTGGTCGCGCATTTCTGGCATCTATGGCGCACATAAAAAAACGGAAGCAAGAAGGGCACTTGTGTACTTGCTCCGACACTCGAGTTGGCTATCCTCGAAACCGCAGGACCACCTGCTCAGACTCATTTTTACATAATAATGGGGCGGGAGGCACTGCTCGCTGGCGTTGAGCGAGCGCAGTTGCTTATTGGTTCCACAGGAACGCATTTTAATGGGATCAGTCGGAGCAGTGGGCGTGCGGTCTATCGGAAGCGGTGGGCGGAATTTCCACCCCCGCCCACTGCGGGTAGAGAAAGAAGATATAACTTTATTGAATCCTGCGGTTTGCGGATCAGGTCCCCGCCTAAACGGTGGCCAATAGCACTTGGGCACTGGCGGCGCTTTCAGCCAGCTGGACGGCCCAGAGTTGCTCTTCCAGATCCGAGCTAAGCAGTAAGGCATCCCACTGCTCATCATTGACTATCTCAGAGGGAACTCTGCTTCAGGTAGATATTCCGACGAGGATAATTTATTGATCAAATCTGTTCGACGCAATTTTACTGTCTTAATCCCACCACCGCTGTCTGTAGACGCCGCAGGTTAGAGAATTGAATTGAGACGACTGAACCATAACTAGACATCATTTGTTGAAACACTTTTGCTAACTGAAAGTGCTATCGTGGTAACACCTTTTTCGCAAGTTTTCACTGTTCACTATAAATAGTTGACATTTTCAATGGTACTCCACATCTCTAGTTTATACAGTATGCAGCTGTTCGACAGCGACAAGGACGGCCATGGAAAGGGCAAGGTAGTTTACAGATAACCTCTGTAACTTCGGTAGACTATCTGCGTATATTTCATTAGATGTACTACACCATGTCCTTTCATAAACCGCGATTTATATACCCTTAACACGCAACGGACGAGCCTTTGTCGTTGTCGTATATACACCTTCGTGCCACATCTATGGTTGACCTCACGTTCTTTTGTTCCTCCCCGTGTGCACGGTCACGTATATTAACGTGCCGCCGAACCAATGCGTGCACCGCAGTGTCTTCGGCGACCCCGTCACGCCGATAATTATTTCCGTGCGGACCGCGTATTGCGTATACCGCACTACATGGGCCGTTATTTCTGCGGCGGCTAATATACCACGCACCCCGCCGAAGTACAGTTGCTCGCAGGTGCCGGAAAAAGCGCGGGGCACGGCATGGTCGCGGACGCTGTACGTGGACGCAAAGATGTCCCGTTCACCGGTGCCGAGCACTTTCGTGTGACCACCGTCTTCGTCCCTTTCCTTTCTCGCAGCGCCCGCTCATAGTCGTCAGTGGACACGCAAGGTTGTTGAGGCTCGATCCATGCGGCTACCCTCAAAGTTGGAGTGAAAGTTGTCGATAACTGTCTCAGCTACAGACTCTGTGAGACCGTTTTTTTAGTAGCACGGACAGGGTTCACTTTCCTTCGAATTCGACTGAACGTACAGCGTACACGAACTTAGAAGAGAGGCGGTTTGGGTTATTTGGTCATCCTGTGTTCTGCGTCCTTCCTCCCCAGTTTTGCGCTATAGCTCTTGTGAATACATGAACAGTTATATGCCTTCTGCCTCGCGCTGGGACTATACCAGTGGTAACTGCGGTGACCGTCGTAACTGTGGCTGTGTCCAGAAAGTCTGACACATATCAACTAAATTGTCCGTAAATCACAAATTCGTTTTGAGCGCCAGATGGGCATCGTTTTTTTACTCTACACAACTGCCGCGTATGCGACCCTAGGGCCTGCGACTTGCCGGTTGAACGAGCGACGGGCGTTGCGTTTCATTGTTCCTATGCCTGTGATAAATTGGTGCGCTTAAAAAGAAAAGCTTAAAAGAATGTTTCCTGCACCAAATATCAAAGCCTGCATTCGCCTATTGTCCCGCCTACCAATATAGTTTGTGGCTTAGTAGCTTACTATCTATTAATTTTTAGCTCTCTTTTATCCATTATCCTGCGGAATTTTTGATATCTTTACTCCTTCCTTCGAGGTCCTGCCTATTCAAAAGGTAACATCGCAAGGTATAATACAGAAACAGCGCTTGGACTGCCCAATTAAGACACCGCCTCGCAAGGAACTTCACAAGCAACAAGCGAAGGACTGACGTCACTTACAGACAAATACCTATCCCCATTCACAAAGAAAAACAAAGCAAATATTCCAACCACTTCCACGCCGTGAAACATGCCGGACATCGAAGCTGTCGCCCCTTTCCGCAGGCATCATATTTTGCTCCCAAGTTTCGGAAAAGTTCGCAGTAAGGATTGTTTTGTTTGCTGGCAATTGTTTCTTTGTTCTTCAGGTTAAGCAATGTGAATCCCGTGCGACGATATGCTCATTCATGGCGGCGCTGGAACGCTATGGCACGGCATACGGCCGCGCTGGAGCGCTGCCGTGGCGTTCCCCGTGCTGCCGCGGCCCATCCGCCCACTAGCCCAAAACGCGTATTACAACTATGGCTGCGCTGGAACGCAAGCACAGTTGCTAGCGCTGCCGCTGAGCATGACATGCACGGCTGCGCTTATAGCGTTCCATGGCGGCCGCAAGTATCGTACACCCTTCAGTCACACCTCCTCTCCGTGGATCCGCGGACGATCAAGTGGTCTCTTTCCCTTTCTCCCTCTCACGAGGCTCCTCCATTCCCCCTGTTTCCACTTGTCTTCGCGAAGCCCGGACCACACCGGCGCAGGGTCCGTAAAGACAGCGTCGTTGTGAATGCACGAAGCTGTCCTTACAAATACACGGATGAAAGCCCCTGGTGCGCAGGTACTCCAGCACTACATCATATAACATACGTTTGCCCGGAGAGACCAGTCTCGGTCCACTCTAACCGCACACGACAGATACGAACGCGGTCCTGAGGGGCGCGACTTTCTGCTATTGAGGGCGAGGAGTTACGGAGTCGCCCTCTATCGGACGCGCCTCGATTGCGTGCTAGGCAGGATACCGCCGGCGCGCTCCCCATAGGTTTTGCTGTCGGCGCTCTACAAAAACTCCTCGCGGAAGCCCTCCAGGGCATTACTGTAAGTACTTTCGAAACGAAATGTGTTCTTTACTGTCAAAATAATAATTTTCGACGAACAGGAAGCACAAAATAGTTTACAGCCGCTGTCTCTTTGCAGAAAACCGAGCACCCGCTTCACGCGGTCACCGCGTTGGAGACCCCTGAACCGGCTTCTTGCGTGAAAGGTCGCTCAGTGCAAACCATGTATAATATCTCTTTAGAGGTGACTGCCTGTATAACCAAACGGAGCCTTAAGCCAGTGATTGCACGGGTTCGCGGCGACTTTTGGTGCTTTTTAATGTGTGAGCGTCTGCATGTATTTCCGTACTCACGGTTTCGCTTTTGCTATGAGCGCGTTTTGCCACCGTGCTGTGAACTTTAGGTCTCAAAATATGCGAATTTGTGAGTGCTCAAACAACTACTGTTGCGCGGACGCTATCAGAGCAGTTCAAAAACAATTTAGTTACAACTACGACTTCGGTGTGCCTATGGCAACTTTGTGATGTGCCGTCCCGAGGATTCAATAGTTTGTTTTTTGTTTTGTTTTGTTTTTTCGGTCTAATATCGTGTACGTTTCCATGGTATTTGATAAGTTGTCTAGTACTTCACATTGATCGGTCTTCTCAGCGGGCAAATGCCGATGCTTCTGTTTCTGAATTCAGTGCACTCGCACAAAGCGTGAGCAAATGCGGCGCCTATTTTAATATGCTCTTTAATTACCGTTCACTATGCATTCTAGTGAACTTGCCGCTCTCTGCCATCAACAAATTGATATGCCAAAGCTTCACCACTTCGAGATTGCTGGTGGAAGGAGAAGCAGTCTACCAGACCAAGCACGTAGTAGCATGCGACGCCAAGGACACGAGAAAAAAATAGAGTAACGTTCGCCGGACTTGTTCTGCAAACGTCGGCTGTGAACTAGGACCCGCATGAACTTGAAATGGCGGTGACAAGAAGAGAGGTTATTGCAGCAACCAGCAGCCGCAAAACACGGTAACAACGCGTAAAGAGGAAAATGCAAAATTTTAATGCGCAGCATAATTTGGTGAGTTACCCAGCAATTTTGGTAGCAGTGTCGTGTCTAACGCAAACAGCGCGGCATCTTTCCCATACAAATAAATAAGGCTCCAAGGATATACAGGAGGCAAGAGAGGCCCAACTTGAGTTTGAGAGTGGCGCAAATAAATTTGGTCTTTTTAGCACATAGTGTTTGCGTCAGGAGAACGCAAGCTTGACTGAAAAAATGTTATTGCCAACATAAATGCAGCACACATCAGCCGCAGCATTTGACTCGTTAGCTATGAACATCCACCAGGAAACGTTGTAGTTTATGAAGGCGAAAGCCTTAAATGCCTCATCAAACGGGAAGGTTGACCGTCGGCGTCCCTCGTCGGCGGCGTCAACACGAATGCAAAAAATAATCGTCACATGATGACGTCACCACATATGACGTCATCATGACGTCACAGATCGCCAAAATTTGAAACGTCATTAGGACGTCACATAACGTGACGTCACATGATGACGTATTCACACGTCATGGTCGCTTTGCATTGCCTCCGTGATCGGTGGACCGATCACGAAGGCTGTGCAAATCCGCGTTAGATGCAGAACGCTTTTGGAGGGGGGCGCGGCAGAATCAGTACATCGACTGACAAGAAGATGGCTTTCGCCTTCTGGTCATCTTTGGCGAATGCATAAGGCACCATGTGACTTTTTTAATTCAACGTATCTAAACAATGACTTGCGTATCTGCAGCTGACTTTGTGGACGCTGAACACGGGGCTGACGATCAAGAGGTCGCACGGGAAGGTTGAGATGGTATCGCACCTGGTAAAAGGTAGCGTCTTTTCCATCCTGTGGCAGACAAGCATCATTAGCCGGCGGGAAGCGCGCGCGAGCCATCGTCTCGGTACGCGCTGTCTCTACTCACCGAACATCGCAGCCCCGAGGCAGTAGCGAAAGTCTTCGTCGCGGAAGTGCTTGTTGCACGCACGACTCGTAGCCGATGGCTGCTTGCCGGTTCTTAGCTTCAGAACCCACACTTCACGCCGTTTCTTGTCCCGCGGGTACCAGTGCAGGCTGACACTATATAAGCTCCGTTGCGTAAGCGCGGCACTGCGGCACCGAGCGGTAGAGCACGATTTTCGTCGCCTTCGGAAGCAGCCACTCTATTACAGTGGTTTCAATTCAGTACGAAATGTGAGAAAACCTCCGCATTTGAAAAGACCGCAGTACAGGTGGAACTTCAAGCTCGTTTTCAAAGCACGCGGCAGTGCTCCACAAGCAGCCGACGCGGCCGCTGAGACCACGTGATCCTGCCAAGCACGTCACGCCGACGGTGGCGCCGGCGTTTCCAGTGGTGGGCCTCGCACCCAATAACCCTCGAAAGCCAGCTGGCGACCCTCGGTCTGGGCCTGTGAGCCCCTGTGGCCAGCAAGGGCTTGGGAGAGGGGTACCAACCTACTGTTTTGTTTCGTTGAGTTGTTTCTCTCTCTTAAGCAGAGTAGCGTGCCATCTGTTGCGTTAGTAAGAGGTTACAATAATATACTGCATTAAAGTGGTTCCAGTATAAGAAAGATGCGTATTTCTGTAACCCACAAGGGATCACGTCACAGCGTCGCAGGGGAGTGAAAGAAGTTAGAGGAAAAGAGACGTCACTATCTCGAGAAATGAGTACCCTGAACACCAAGCGTCAGGCCGGGGTACCGTCTCTCCCTATTAGAAAAATTGGCAGGTGTACGGCGACCCTGGGAATCGAACCCAGTATTAGCGGAGCGTCCGCATTGGAGGCGGACGCTCCTCTCCCGCTCTTGCAGTGGGTGTACTTATTTTCAGAACTCATCCTCTCGTGATCTGGGAAAGCACGGCAGAAACGCGCTTGCTTTCGACATGATCCTTAGCGGCAATTTACGACGGTTACCGCCGGTCAGAGCCAGCGAAATCTTCAAGCTTTGAGCTGTCATTAAGGATCGCTTCAGTGGTTTGCACGTGGTCACCAACATTACAAGCCAAGCTCAATCTCGTTACAGCCAAGTTTTGCCTAGATACAGCAATAAATACGCATGTGTCAGATTAGCTTCGCTAATCAAGTTTTGAGCCATTGCAGTGCAAGTTTTGAGCCATTTTTCCCTCTCGTTCGCTTCGTTTATCACCTTTTGCTTATTTTTTTTTTTGCTTCCGTCGTCACGTGTGCCCATCGCCGACGACCCAGCAGCGACGCTGGCAAAATAGTGAGGGCCGAATACGCACTCTCACCTTTTGTTGCCACCCAGCGACGCGAGCGAACCCTGAAGCTCATAAACTGCGCCTTCGCCATCGCGGACTCTGACAACAGCCGTCATAATAGTTGCGCTGCTAAATTTTAAATTTCTGGTTCATAGTCACTTCGGTCCGCGTTGATACTTAGCACTTTCCTTCCCCATAAATATAGCACTGGTTCTTTTAGCACCAGCTTCGTTTTAGGGGCGAAGCTCCTTATAGCGGCACCCGTTCGTCCCCGTCGTAGTATACTGTGTAACCAGTCTTAAAAACGGAGGGGGCGTGCACACATGAAGGCTCCCTAAAGACAATGCGCTGCGACAGTGCGTGATATGTATCGCCCTATCCTCTTCTACGCTTCCCCCTCTTTCTCCTCTCAACAACGCTCTGGAGGATGGAATCAGGACAAGCTCGTTTAACGCAGTTCACGATTTTGTTGTGCACTTTCCTGCCCTGTTGTAGTCGTCACGGGAGCTGCGCCGTAAGTTTGGTCTTGTGTACTTGGCCGTGGGCATGTCCATCAAGTCACTGAAAACTGTATATCCGTCGAGGTGCTTCTCTATTTATGAATCTCTAAAATATATTTCGGACTACTGGCGCGCCATTTTGTCTTTTTTGAGAAGCGACGAAGCCAACGGAACGAAGTGTGAGAAGCTCAAGAGCCTTATTTCATCGCCTGAAGCTGTGCATGACATACTCGTTAAGATGAGGTTTCTGAAGACGAATTCGTGTGCCGTACTCTCAGTCATTAAGGAACTTGAGGAGAACTGGTACACCAAGTTTATCCCATACTGGGCGTTAATTTACACGCGCTAATCAGTCAATGGCGTGATGCAACCGAGGTCTTCGCATCAGATGTCACAAGTCTGTTGGACCTCCTTGACGAGACTGACCGCTTAACGACTGCCGCAGACTTTCACGGATACTACGCTGCTGTCGCCGAAAAGCGGAGACATACATCTGAGAGGAACCTGCGCGATCAACTCCAGTACACCAAAGAATCGCTTCGGTACTGTGTTCAAATTGTGAACCCAAATGTGAAGCATGAGCTGCCCTGCGCGTTCGAAACCTATGCGCCGATTTTTATATTAGTTCTTCTTGAAACTGACGACATGAGCCCGCTTCTGGGTGATTTTGCGAACTATCAGTGCTATGAAATACGTAAAATTGTTGAACCCCTGTCGTTTTGGAGACTTCGCAATGTCCAGTGGCCAGTGCTTTCTCGCTGCGTCTGCTGGCGCTTCCTGTTTCTAGCGTTAACGTTGAAAGGGCATCTTCAAAGCTGTTAGTCGCCAATCGAAAGGAGCGCGCTTCGATCGCTGACAGCAACCTCGCAAAGTATGCTTGCGTGTTTTACAATAAGCTTTAAGCATAAGGTTGTAATACGCACAAATACAGGTGTTTTGCGTTCAAGTATTTCTCTTGTGCGTATGTTTTTGTGCATTCAAACCTTCTAGAAAGAATAAAATGTGCTTCGTGTGTTTTGATTCAGATACGAATTGATCTAAGATTTTGAGGTTTCGAGAATAATGCGAAACTCCGAATTTCGGAGAAATGGGGATTTACAAGAACTAAACTCCGATAAACGCCGAATTTCCGCCAAAAATGTAAGCTCCGATAAACAGCCGCCGATTTTCAAGAAAAATAAACACCGAAAACACGGAGCCCTACATATAAGAGGCCTTCAAAGACGGTGACTGCGTATTGTAGTTCTTTCAAGTGTTGTCAAGTGCGGAAATCAGATTAAGAGATCAAGTGGCATGCATCAAATTCGTTTTCAGCGCGCGGCAGTGCTCACGAAAGAGACGACGCTGTCGCCTGCTTTCCCAGTGATGTTCCTCGCGCCCAGTACCACGGCCGCTACATAAAAAAACAGGCCGCTACATAAAAAAAAAAAAGGTTCGGCCTGCTGCGTGGCGCCGAAACGGCGTCCGGGGCCTAGTTCTCCTTGCGCCCGCTCTGGCGCCACCACAACGGTCCAGCTGTTCACGGAGAAGCGCTTCGACAGCCGCGTTTGTACGCCCGACACTTACTCCAATCAGGCCGTAGATAAGGCGTTTTATAGTTGCACATTACAGGTTGAATACTGAAGTCGTTATTAGAACCGATTACCCCACATATGCCGATTACCCCACATATGTGAACTGTTTGCCCTGGAGGGCCGATGTTTTGTAGAGTGGGCCTCAATACTCTCTATGAATGCTGCCCGTTTGACTCAACTGAAATGAAAAGTGTCACTCAGTCACTGATCCCGTTAATGGACAGGCAGTCGCCGGGAAAGTTCCAAGGGTTGACTTATCGGTCCACCGAAACGCACCACGAAAGCACACACAATTTAAATGTAGGTCCTTTTAGTGCGCCAACTAATGCCGGTTGTGGTCCAAAGCAATAGTTAGAGCCAAGAGTTGACAACACAAACCAAATATATTCTGAGTTAAGGCAGTACAAGCACCACGCAAACATCCACACTCGGCAGGTATCAATTGCAACTCACAACATCACTTAGATGGTGTTTAAAACAACGGGAACAAACTTACCGTGCTACAAATGCACTCTCATCCATTAGGAATTATCCAAGAACACTTAAAGGCCTTGAATATTCACCAAACGTGTGCAGCCCACAATTCTTCGAACGTTTCTCGTATATTTCTCTTCCATGAAACACTCAAACAATATCCAGCTCTGGTCACCGTCATTCGGCGACACTCTTCTAAACAGTGCTCCCACGGTGTAATCACTCGATTATCCAAGATCAACTGACCGCACTACACGACTCACACGAACAAAATAATTGCTTCGCCGACTTCACCCTACCGTCCTACCCTCCGTCGTCTCTCGTTTGGATCCTTCCCGGTTTCGCAAACACTCCAAGTGATTGTTCGGCTCGTAGCACGTAGCGCAGCGACAGCTAGGGGAAAGGGATTCGTCTCGCCCATGGTCTCGCCGGTTCGTCTGCGGAATCGTTCGGTTCCACTTTGATTTCTTGAATTCTCCCGATCTGCGTGGCTATTAGGCTGTCACGACCGCGACGGCGTTCTGGGTGGAGAGGGTAGGGGTTCGCCCCGGGCGCCTTTTGATGCTTGTCTTTTTTTTTCGTTGCGCGCACCCCTTGGAGGTAGCTGTCAGCGCAGTGGCTTGATGCCGTAGTCAGGATGCGGCGGCGCGCGGCTGTTTTAGCGCTCCTTTGTGACAGAAAGAAGTGCTCTGTTACCAATATTACGCTTCCCGACACTGTAGATCGCATGGAAATACGTGGTACTTCACAGTAGCGTCTTTTCACACGTTCGAGTTGCACAGCGGCACACAACAGGTTCGCGTCATCACACCGCTAAAAAAACCGTCTGCCACACGCGCACACCATAAAACCGTACTCATGCGCAGGAAACATGAGGCAAGCTGCTCACACGCGCGATCACACACAAGAAAGACACGAGAAAGCACACGGACACGCATAAATCCTGAGGCGACCACATAGTAAACGAACCAGCGTCTGCCTTGCGGACCGTGCTTGTGGCGCCCTCACCCAAAACAGCTGCCGCTCAGCCGACCTGCGCTCGCCCATTGACAGCGACGCGACGCAGCAGGCTGCACCTGTTTTTTTATGTAGCGGCCCTGCCAGTACCCAACCTACCAGTACTACGGGAGAGCGGTGAGCTGTCCCTACAGCCTACAGTAACCACGTGTACTTAAACCGAAGTGCTACTTCGTAGAGGACAACTCATAACTCACGACACCTTATCGGTACTGCTGCACACACTCTTCAAAAAGGTGACAACCACTGCGGCTGTTTTCGTTAACATAGTGTATCTAATTATTATTTAATTTGATGTTTATGAAGGTGGTTAGTGTTTCTCTAGAACACTGCGTATAACTTATATTAGAGACTTGGTAATGTTCCAGGCAGAAAACGAATAATTACATTATTTCTTTGTAAATTTTGCCCAGCTCCGCGCTTGACAGGATATTATGATACGGGGACCCTGTGCGCCGGTTACAAACCGCTCTTTCCACCATCGGAGGCGACGCCTGAACGGCGCGGGTTCCACAGCTCGGCGGCGGCGTGCACGGAAAGGGGGGGCAGGGGGGAGACAGAGAACTGAGGGCCGGGGTGGGAAGAGAGAAAGCAGTCCCTTGAAATTAGAAAATCACACCATCTCCGCTGAAGGGGACCATGAGGCGATGCGAAGCAGCGTTTTGGCATGTCGAGCCCGCGTTTCAGAGAAGTGGACAGGAGGAGGAGGAGGGGGGAAAGGGGGAGGGGAAGTAAAAAGGGAGAAAGTGGGAGAAGGGGAAGTGAGATAGGGGAAGGGGAAGAGGGAATGGAGGGGAAGGGGAGGGGCAAAAGGGAGAGGGGAAAAGTGGGAGAGGAGGTGTGTGGAGAGGGTTCGCGCATACGCAGTAAGGGTGGTCACGCCGCACACCACCACCACCACTGGTTTGAACTCAGCCATAAGATAACAAAACGGAAACTTGGGCCAGTTGGTTGTACTTCATATTTACCGGCAGCGCAACCACACACACGGACAGAGAAAAGAAGCGAAACGGAACACAGCGCTGTGTTCCGTTTCGCTTCTTTTCTCTGTCCGTGTGTGTGGTTGCGCTGCCGGTAAATCAGCCATAAGATGCTTCGCATCTAAAAAAGATGCAAAAACCGTGGATGCGGAGTCGCCGTTTCTTCTAGACGGGAGAAATGCATCGTGTCCTCTGTGAAGAGTTTGTCAGTTGTAATCTAACCAAATAATACGGAGCGCCTTGTCATCGTCTTAAACTCTATGTTCATTTATATATTTACCCAAGTAAAAATGAAAACGCATAATGTGTACAAACGCATCGATATACTTATTTATCAATTTTTTATTCATTCACTCTAAGAAAAAAAATCGAGTATTTGGCGAGTATTTCTGCCGCACAAACATAGCCGTTCTGGCTCGCTAGCGTTTCCTTTTTTTTTTGAAAACTCGGCTCTCGCCACTTCCTACCAAGAATGCTATGTCACGCCGATATCGCACACGCCTTTCGTGACCGGGAAGTGCCGGGACCGCGGTGACACCGCAAGGAAAGTACGCGAGGTAGAATACGATTATATATAGTTGCGTGGCAGAAATACTCATCAAATACTAGATTTTTTTTTCTTATAGCGTATTGTAGTAGGTCCGGGACTCCTAAAATATACTATCCAGGGAGTCGGAACGTCGTTCTTTAATGCTGGAGGATGCCGCAGCGTTGAGGTCACGCAGTACACGTGAGACATCTGGAGGAGAGAAATAGAACTGCCGGTGAACTGATGTATCTTATATTCAGATAAAAAGACTCGAATCAAAAGACAAAAGGCGGCGCGCGGCAATCATTCTGCGGTGGCGGCGGCGTCGTGATCCCTCTTGAGACTTCGACGGCGGCGGCGGCGCGGCGCGGCGGCTCACCGGTCTATGTGCGAGAATATAGTGTACTAGAATATTTATTCTAGTACACTATCCGCCTCGTGCGCTGCTGCTTTCAGTGGTACTGGTGGCGCCACCAACGGCGAACGGTGGCGATAGGTGGATACGCGCGGCTCATAGAAGCCGTGGGCAAAGCGCCCGTTACTCGCCGTTTTTCTATTCATTTTTTATTCTGGTTTGATATTTGTACTGTCGACGCTGCTCCACTAGACAACCATGCCGTTTGTTACGTCGATTAGTCTATATTATTTGTTTTAAAATGACAGGCCCGCTTTTTTATGCGTGCGCGCGATGCACTGCGTACGTTTCTTACGTGCATGTGTCCAAGTTGTTTGCGTGATCTGTTAACACAGATGAAATAAAAATTGTTGCAGTACAAAACAGCATTCTTGTTTTATTGAACACCCCAAACAGTACAACAACAATGACTATTACGGCTGTATGCCTGCTTAAGAAACGCACAAAAGACACGCGATTTTATCTTCGCCCAACACTGGTAGCACTCAATTAGGCCAAGAAAACCAAAATCTAACTTGCTGAACATTTTAACAGCCGTCACACAGCTGCATAATAATGCGTGAAAGTACTTTAGCAAATGACGAACAAACATTCACACAGCGTTTCTTTTTTTGTTCACAGACCGTGTTAACATATGAGAAAGTTCTAACTGCATTGTAATCACATATTTCGGAATATCTAATCACTTTCACCATTGAAGCCACAATCTTCTAACACATGCGCTTTAAATTGAGCATGGCATTACTCAGACTTATATAGGAAATGCGCACGCGTGGCATTACTCAGATTTATATAGGAACTGCGCACACGTGCAATATTAATGAGAACTAACAGAACTAACTCATTAATATTGTGTCTAACAAAGAAAAACGAGCCCTTAAAAGCCATCTTCTTTCCTTCGCACACGTGCAATGTATCTCGTATGCTAGATTCTCCTTTGGTACGTGCAGCTCAAAATAAAATGCGATTCTAGAAGTAATGTTCGTGGAGTAGCGAGCATATAGCAGGACAACTACTTACAGCTTCACTTACCTTTGCAAAAACGGTATTCCAATCGCAATTCAATATTAACCGACGCAATAACGATTACAACACGCTTGTTGCACACAGGCGTACCAGGTTGACGCTCGAGGCCAAGCGCGGTATTTTAAGTGTAGCACAATCGTTCGCGTACAGTACGCTACAATATTCTGGCACAATGTCGTCAAGCTTGCAATCACTTCAGCGGTTCCCACGATGTAGCACCAGTTGACGTCCTCGCGTCATCAAACTGCTACGACGCCGAGAACTACACACACAGCTGACTTGGAAAAACGCGGTCTTGCAGGAGGCCATCTTGTCCCGCAACCAACGGACAAAAGTACACAACTGACTCGTCTGAAACATTGCCGTTGATGAGATGGCAGCTGAACGAAATCAGGGCTCATCGTCCGACGTGTGGCCACCGCCTTAACACAATATTAGCGTTGCAACGTTCAAGGAAGACGCGACGAAAGCGACGAGCCCAGCCGGTCTTGTTGGTCTTGTCGGATGCGCTAGTGCACATAAAGCCCCTTGATCTAGAAAGTAGCGACACTCTCCTCCGCGCGCGCGTTTTCCTCCTCAATTCTCCTCGGATTTCTCCCCTCCCCTGGCCGGCGCACTGCGCACGGCACGCTGAACCCTCCACTGGCTCGCCGCAGCCGCATTAAAATCACTGCGCGCGCTTGTTTAATCGGCTCCTTGGAGCGTCAAATGAGAACCTGTTTCTTAAGCAATAATCATGACGAAAGTGGGCTTCCGATAGAACAAAGTGACAAATATATTTTTAAAGACGCTTCGGTATATACAAATAAGCGCTTCGAAAAAAAATGAGTATATCAACTTGCGGAGCGGTTTACCTTCCCGTCGCCACCTCGGCTGTCCTTAACACGGTGTATTAACGCATATAATGTAACCAGCATAAAGTATAGGCGAGAATTTTTTTCATAATTGTGGTCTTGATGAGCTAAAAGAAGGCACCCAAGAAGGAATGTGGTGGTTTACTTAAATTGGGCCAAATGAGCCAGCCCGAAGCCTTTTTGTGTCAATGCCGCTGTCAGACACGCACGCACGCACACGATACATGCACGCAGGCACACACACACGCTTATACACACGTGATAAAGACACGCACATACGTACACACACGGACATGCATACACACGCGATACAGACACGCACACACATAGATACACACGATCATACGCACGGGATACAGGCACGCACGCTCATACACATGCAATATAGATACGCACATACATACACACGCGCGTACACACGTGTTATAGACACACGTGCGTGGACATGCGAACAGACATGCACGCACTTACATACACATGCGCATACACACGCGATATAGACACGCACGCATGCACATACATACATATACACGCGCATATAGACGCGATACAGACACGCACGCACATACATACATACACACGCGATACAGACACGCACGCTCATACATACATACACACGCGATACAGACACGCACGCACATACGTACACACGCGATACAGACACGCACGCTCATACATACATACACACGCGATACAGACACGCACGCTCATACATACATACACACGCGATATAGACACGCACGCACATGCATACACACGCGATACAGACACGCACGCTCATACATACATACACACGCGAACAGACACGCACGCTCATACATACATACACACGCGATACAGACACGCACGCTCATACATACACACGCGATACAGACACGCACGCTCATACATACACACGCGATACAGACAGGCACGCACATACATACACACGCGATACAGACACGCACGCTCATACATACATACACACGCGATACAGACACGCACGCTCATACATACATACACACGCGATATAGACACGCACGCGCATTCATACACACGTGATACAGACACGCACGCACATACATACACATGCGATAGACACGCACGCTCATACATACATACGCACGCGATACAGACACGCACGCACATACATACATACACACGCGATACAGACACACGCAATGCAGACACGCAGGTACATACATACACACGCTATGCAGACACGCACGCACATACATACACACGCGATGCAGACATGCACGCGCATAAATACACACGCGATGCTGACACGCAGGCACATACATACACACGCGATACAGACACACACGCACATACACAGCGATACAGAAACGCACGCGCATGCACAAGTGATACAGAGTATACAGACACGCACGCGCACGCATACACATACGTGCGTACACGCACAAACACCGCGAATACACAAACGCACGCACATGCACTCACACGTTAACACGTGCGCACACGCACATACAAACGCAGGCGCACATATGCGCACATACAAACACGCATACACCTGCACACACCTATACACACCCGTACACACACGCCTGGAGGGTTGACGCCTGGAGGGTTCATGGCGGGCGTGGGCAGCTGAAAGCGCGCGAAGTTTGCTTGCGCTCGCTTCTCGTGACGTCAGGGTCACCTGACTGGGAGCTATCGCGTGTCGCAGCCATTCAGCGTTGCGGATGCGCCGGCTCCGCGAAAGAGAGGGTGAAAAAAGAGGAGGTTGACGGCGCAGCGAGGATGAGCCGGCGTGGATAAAGGAGCGTCGCTACTTTCAGTGCACAGTGCACAGCGCGCGCTCTCACGGCCACCGAAAGAAATAAAAGAAAGTGGAGAGAGGGGTCACCTAGGAGAATCGCGTATCGGTGGAAGCAAGAGGAAGTGTTGCGTCGTCGGTGTGGCGTATTGTCGAGAGATGGCGCTAGTTTGTTTTTGCGCAACGAAATCGCACACTTCATTCAAAATACATGGGATCCTATGGGGGGTTGGGAGAGGGTACACCCGCCTTAGCCGAGCGGTGGCGCCACCATACCGATGCACGAGGCGGATATGCGAGAAGTTTTCACATTCGTGTTTAGCGAAAGGAGGTTGCTTTAAGCGTTTCGCTCGTGCGTTAAAAACTACCAAAAAGCTGCATACTGTTGCATCCAATGCTTTACGGCGTTGCATCGAACGCGTTGTGGCGTTGCGCCTAACGCACGGTGGCGTTGCACCGAACGCGCTGCGGCGTTCCATCGGACCATGCGCCCGTGCAATAGTGTGCCGCGATTGTGATTGGTGGACTTGAGTGTTTGTTCAGTGTATGTGCTTGTTCGTGATTGGATGTGTGCATTCACGTATACTTGGATGGGGGGGGGGGGGGGGGGGCTTTTTCTATCTGTGAGAGTGTGTTACCACGGAACCGATGGAATAAAGACGCTCCACGAGTACGTCTCTCGGTGTGAAGTTACAACAAACTGGCCACGAGAATGGGATACGGCAAGATACCCTGAAGATGGCTTCATCGGGCGCTACACTTGGCAAGCTGCCGGAGTTCGGCCCGGACAACGGGGAGTTCGCGGTCTATCTCGAGCGTCTCGAGTGCTTCATCGCCGCCAACGACGTTGCAGAAGAAAAAAAAGCTGCAGGTCTTCTTGACTACGATCGGCGAAAAGGCTTACGGGACGCTAAGGAGCTTGCTTCTTCCAAAGACGCCCACGAAAGCAACATTCGAGGTTGCCGTTGATGCACTTAAAAAGCACTATGCTCCCAAAAGTTCCGTGGTGACGGAAAGGTATCGCTTCCACCAACGAAAACAAGATAAGCATGAAAGCGTGGCGGACTTCATCGTGGGTCTGAAGAAATTGGCGGCGACGTGCGCGTTTCGCACATTTCAAGAGGAAGCTCTGCGGGACCGACTAATCGCCGGCCTTCAAACAGACGCTGTGCGCTGCCGACTGCTAGCCACGCCAGACGCTGAGCTGACTTGGGAACGCGCCTGCAACATCGCTGTGGCTATGGAAGCAGCTACGAAAGACACTCAGCAGATGGCCTCTACGAAAAGCGAAGGCATCGCAGCGAGCGTCTCCGACTTGCACTGGCAAGGACAAGCAAAGGGACGGCGTCCACAAGCAAACGCGAAGAATAGTGCGTTCACAAAGACTGAAAAGACCACGCAGCATGGGACTAAAGCTTCTTGTCATCGCTGTGCGGGTCACCATTCACCAGTAAGTTGCTCATTCGTTAACAGTACTTGTTACAAATGTCAGAAAAAAGGGCACATAGCTAAACTGTGTAACACCAAACGCGTTAAGCAGCTGGATTGTGATGTCGCCGGAAATGAGTTACTTACGCTGTGTCACACTGATAAAAGTTCAGGAACGCCGGCTATTACAGTTGTGTTTGAGATAAATGGAAAAAAAGTGTGCATGGAGTTGGATACAGGTGCTGCTGTGTCGGTTATGTCCGAATCTGAGTGCGCTAAGTTTTTAGGGGCGAAGCTCCTTATAGCGGCACCCGTTCGTCCCCGTCGTAGTAGTGCGTAACCAGTCTTAACGCTAGTGCCAGATGTCGGTATAAACTAAACGTATTGTTCAAAACGCCGTTGATTGATGAAATAAACCAACGAAAGACGCCAGATGTTTTCTAAAGCAAAACGAAAAGACGCCAGATGTTTCTAAAGCAAAACGAAAAGACGCCAGCTGCTTAACGAAAGACGCCAGAGGATTGTAGTTGACGATGCTCGTTGCCGTCGGTGTGTGCTCGTATGGATAAGGATGCCGAAAGGCGGGCGCGCAGGGCAGCGGATGCGCGCGCTCGCAGACAGGACCCTGAAGTGAGAGCCCGCGAGGCAGAAGCGCGCCGGGAAGCTGCGCGACGTCGCCGCCAAGATCCTGCTGTACGGGAACAAGAAGCCGCAGCAGCAAGGCAGCGTCGGCAAGATCCCGCCGTACGTGAACAAGAAGCCGCAGCAGCAAGGCAGCGTCGGCAAGATCCTTCCGTACGGGAACAAGAAGCTGCAGCGGCACGTCAGCGTCGGCAAGATCCTTCCGTACGTGAAGCGGCACGTCAGCGTCGCGAAGCAGATCTTGAAAACGTTCGACAACGGGAAGCGGCGAGGAAGCGCGCATATCGCCAGGCGAACCCAGAGGTGAGAGAACGCGAGGCGTCTGCAAAGCGTGCCAAGAAAGAACACGAAGGTGCAGACGCCCGGTTCGATAGAGATTTCCTCAAAATCACCTTTGGGCATAGCTGTAACGTGTGCGATAGACTCTGGTTCTCCAACAACCTAATCACGATATCGTCGATCAGAAACGAAGAGTCTCGCAATAATGCCATCGCCACGTTGCAGCGCGCGTTTCCCGCCGCAACCGCCGAGGATTACAAGGTTCGCTCGAACTGTAAAGATTCTCTGACGGGCGGCAAGGTACCTTTGATGACCGTTTCAAATGGTTACAAGTATCAACCGAAATCAAACTTTCCTCTCCTAAATCCAGTAGAAGAACGCCTCATCTCACCTCGTCTACCCTTCATGAGTATCCGAAGATTGACGCATGGAAGCGGCCAATACGGCATCAAGGGGCAAGTAGTCAACGTGCCCATAAACGTTCCCAACACGGTTCAATCCCTGCCTCGTGACAGTGCGGACGACGTGGCAATCGACGTTCATCTCAAGCGCCGGCTCGTGTCCAAACCATCATACAAGAAATGCCTTGTTACTAAAAGCAACATACACGCCTGGCTTAAATACCTTGAAAACACTCCCCTGTACAAGTACCTCAACATCAAAATTGACCGGAACCGTCTCGGCAAATTCAACGACAATACCGGCGGCGCAGACGGCAACGTGGAATGTGACGTCGACGAGATTGAGCAGGCGCCGGAGGTTACCGATCTCGACGACCCCATGCAAGCAACGATCGCTCTCAATACAATGTCGCATTCCATGATCTTTGGCGACGGCCTCAGCGGCGTCATCGTCGCCAACAACAACTGCGACGGCGTGGCGGCTGAAAATTCCGCGGCGCTATCCGCGGCGCGAAAGGCGGCGGCAAGGGCACTCGACGGTCTGATACGAGGCACGCACAGTTTACACGTAGCACCGGGTGAAGGGCAAGTTCCCATTTCTCTACTCTTTGACATGTACGCCGAAGAGCTGTCGTTTCCCCAGATATACCTCGGCCACCCGCGAATAATCAAATCCGACCAAGCAACAGCGTTCATGAAGGCAAGCAGTGAGATCCGACGTACCGATCGAAGAGGAGTGCGTCCCGACCACGTCCTTTACATGGCTATGAAAGTGATGCGTCACAACGTTGCCGACAAGACAATGACGTTCCGAACAAACGCCATCACTAACGCCATAACTCGTCAGCAACTCGAAAATTCCGAATTCATGGACGAAATCATCAACCGGGATCTCGGTTTCGTGAGGGGGGTACCGAACACTGTACAGTGCTGGCAAGACCGAAAGAAGGAACTCTTTGCAATGATCCGGCAACTCGGCAAGCCTCACGCGTTTCTCACTCTCTCCGCCTCCGAACTGCACTGGGACAGGCTCCTGGAGACTTTGGAGCGGTTGCGAGTGGGACCGCAAGGCGTTGCTCTTGTCGTGCAAGAGTTGAATTGCATGGAACGCGTCGAGCTAGTAAACAACGACCCCGTCGCGTGTGCAATTTACACCCATGGAATCTTTGACGTAATTCTCAACATACTCAAAGACAAGCGATGTTCACCGTTCAAGCCTTACGTTGTGGTAGACCTCTTCAAGCGGGTCGAATGCCAACAACGAGGAAGTGCCCACATTCATACCATTCTGTGGTTAGACAACGCCCCGCAAGAAGAAGTCTGCGGCGACATGCCTCGCACGCTGTACATGGTCGACGCGTTAATAACGCTCGATACCGACCTCCTGAAGAGACCCAGAACTCAACTACACGCGCACACCCACACTTGCTATAAGCGTGGCCGTACCAAGTGCCCTTTTGGTGCCCCCTTCATGCCAAGTAAGGAAACGAGAATCGTAGTTCCCTTTCCTCCTACCGAAGACGCGGCAGAAAAGGCATATCGTCAGAACCTCAAGCAACGCTACGAAGAAATGCATGCCGCTTTGGAAAGGGGATCCTTTCTCTAGATCGAAGAGTTCCTTGCCACATTTAATGTCAACTCGGACGCAGAGTACATGGAGATTCTACGAGCGGGGTTTACGCGCCCTTGCGTCCTACACCGGCGCACCCCCGCACAAAAGATGGTCAACCCCTTCAACCCTTAGATTGCCAAAGTGCTAGACTCAAACATGGAGCTACAAGTTATACTAGGCCACTACGCCTGTGCCACGTACGTTGTGGACTACGTAAACAAGGCCGACCGCGGAATGTCAAAATCTCCACAAGGCAGTCATGCAAATCATCGAAGGAAAGCCGGAAATGGCTAAGCCGCCATCATACGTTCGCTAGGCGTAACGATGCTCAAGGGAGTCTAAATGTCTGCGCAAGAGGCGGCTTGGTTTCTTCTAAGACAAGACATGTCCGAAAAGAGCCGTGAGGTCGTCTATTTACCCACGTGCTACCTGGAAGAACGCGTGCGAGTCCGCAAGACCAACGAGGAGTTGGCGAACGTCAGTGCCGCCTCGACGGACGTATGGAAACTAAACATCGTTCAAAAGTACGAGGCGAGGCCGGCAAAAATGCAAGGCGTCTGTCTTGCGGACTTTGCCAGCAAGTACAAGCGCGACTACAGTCCTCGTAAGCAGCCGGTAATCATTCGGTACCGTCACTACAGTGCCACGGACCGGCCTGACGATTACATGAGAGAGCAGGGGCTGCTCTACGTACCTTTCCGTAACGAGGCTATAGACGTGCTCGACAACAACAAATACGTCCAGACTTACGAAGCCAACAAAGACCTCATTGCCGCCAAACATCGAGAATACAATGTCGCCGACGACGACGACGTCGTAGCTCAACTGATCGAAGAGTACTGGCGTCAACGAGAAGAAGAGGCCGCCGCAACTGCCGCCGCAACTGCCGCCGCGGATGGGGCCGCGGATAGAGCCGCAGTTTCCATCGCCATGCCTAACGCCGAAGAAGACGCCGACCTCTTACCCAGCGAAGAGTTAATGTCCGCCGTCAAGGAATCTAGTCCCTGCGCCGCCGTCCGCAAAAGGCAAGGAGTAATGGATAGGGAGGAATACACCAGGCTCATGGGAATGACCAATGCCGAGCAGTACGAGTTGATACGAGAAATCATCCACCGACAGACGACGCCCGGTGCACGTCCCTTACGAGTCTTCCTAACGGGACCTGCGGGTTGCGGTAAGACGTTCGTCTTGAAGCTCGTAATGGACGTGTACAACCGTTACAACGAGCCGACGCCTTACAACGCATACGTCGTCTGTGCGAGTACTGGAAAGGCCGCCGTTGCCGTTGGAGGAACCACCGTACACTGTGCTTTCAAGCTAACACGTAACAAGAGGGACGGAGGGTTACGAGACAGCGAACTCAACACATTCCGAGTTGCCTTCAGGAACGTGAAATGTGTCATCATTGACGAAATTAGTATGCTGTCTGCAGACACTTTAAATGCCATAGATTGTAGACTGAAACAGATCACTCAGCGACTGACGGAACCTTTCGGAGGACTCGACATCGTAATGTGTGGGGACTTAAGTCAACTGCCTCCGGTACGTGCGAACGAAGTCTACAAGCGATGTAGAGAAAGCGGAGGTCTCATGGGAACCACTGTCAAATGGCACTACCTCGAAAACTTTCCATTGGTACAAGTCGTCCGGCAGGCCGATGCCTCCTTCTCTGCTCTTCTTACGAAGATCGGAGATGGCAAGGCACTGCTGGACGACGAAGTCAAATTGCTAGAAAGTCGGTTCGTCACCGAAGAGGAGGCTTTGACGCAGGCACCATCTGCCATACGAATCTTCTACTCGAACGAGGAGGTCAATAAATTTAATACGTCCGTTGCGCAGCGAGCAGCACGAGATATCGTTACGCTGCGCTCGGAAGACGTGTACCTGGGGTATGCCGACCAAGACGCGTTACGTAAAGCAATGGCAAAGGTAGAGAAAATTTCGCACACCGAGTTTGCCAACCTCCCTCACGAAATTCTCATTGTCATAGACAAACCATGCATGATCACCACCAAGATCGACGTCCTCGACGGTCTCGTGAACGGAGCCGTAGGCATTCTCAAGGTGTGCGAGAAAAGTCCGGGTAGTGACTTTCCGAGACGCCTGTGGTTGCACTTTGCCGATGTGGAGACGACCGGTAGGCTTACTCGTCTGCGATCCAAGCACGCTGCTAACAAAGCCAAACGAAGCGGGCATGTCATCGATAACGCCTGGGTTCCCATAGAACCTCGAGTTACGACACTCACTTTGGATCGTAAAACCGGCGTCTCTTGCAAGAGAAAGCAATTCCCATTAGTACAAGCTAGTGCAATCACTGTACATAAATCACAAGGCGCCACCTACGCGTCCATTGTCTACGAATACAGTAAGACACACCCACAGAGTTTACGTCGCGCTCACCAGGTGCACGAGTATATATAACCTCTACCTCACGAACGCAAAAGGAGACCACAAGTTCTACCACAAGGCGAGCAACGAGGACAGGGCCATGGCAAACGAATTCCAGCGGCTCGATCAGCACCGGCTACCTACCGTCACGCAGCGGTACCGTCAAGCCCTGAAAGAAGACGTCGATCACGTCAACGAGTTCACGTTTGCCCTCCTCAATGTCCGTTCTCTCAATGCGCATATGGACGATGTGGAACGGGATCCCATCCTAACCGAAGTCGACATGCTCTGCTTTACCGAGACCTGGAACGCCAAACGACCATACATCAAGGGCTATGCACCAGTCGTATGCATCGATGACTCGGTACGACCTGCCGGTGGTGTTGCAGCTTACGTAAAGCAAGCTGAAGAGGCCCGGAACATTGAACTAGCACTCTTCACGGAGAGCGACGATGGAGAAAGTGCTGCAATCGACTTTGGTGGCATCACCGTCTTGACAATGTACCTGGCACCAAATGTTTCCATCGAAGACGTCAAATGGATCATCGATCGAGACATGCGTATATACGACAAGTCGAAACCTTTCATGCTCGTCGGTGACTTCAACGTTGACATTACAGACCCCAACAAACATTGGTTGATGCATCACATGTCAGAAAAGTACGGACTCAAATGCATCTCCTTTGAAAACCCCAACCCAACCACCATCAGAGGCACCTGCATCGACATCGTGTTTGCCAACTTTCATCTGCAAACAGTGCAAGAACCACTTAGCTTACATTTCACCGAACACAAAGCGGTCATAATGAAAGGACAACGGAAACCAGCAATAAAAGTTTGATAAAACATTTAATCAATAGTTTCACGTCAATTTTATCGGGCGCATTAACGGAAGAACTTTCACGGTTTTACCGATGATTACTTCCAGGAGCTTCGCCCAATCTCATCATCATTCCCCTCGTGGATCTGCTGTAATTTTTTCCTTCAGCTAGCTTCAGAGAAGCTAATGTGAACTTAGTCGCCTACAATTGCACGCCTGTCGACATCAAAGGCGTGATAGATGTTGATGTTCGATATTACGATCAATGCTATTCACTACCACTTGTCATAGCAAAGGATGCTGAAAAAGCTAGAATGCCGACATTGCTTGGTCGAAACTGGCTGCAAAAAAATTAAAATTAGATGGCATGAAGTCATGTGCATGAAGAGTGTGAGAAATTCAGTTCCTGTAACGGAAATGTACAGCGAAGTGTTTGAACCAGGCCATGGCGCTATCAAAGGCTTCAAAGCCAGTATTAAGCTCAAAGAAGGTGTTACCCCGGTCTTTTGTAAGGCGCGGCCAGTGCCATATGCTCTTCGTGAGCAAGTGGAACAGGAACTGTCGAACATGGAAAAAGCAGGAGTCGTGTACAGAGTAAGGCATAGCGCTTGGGCAACGCCCCTGGTCATTTTACCGAAAAAAGATAAAGGGCTGCGTCTGTGCGGTGACTATCGTGTCACTATCAATCCGGCAATAGAAGTTGACCACTACCCTCTGCCGCTGCCAGAGGATATTTTCACGACATTGCAAGGCGGAACCGTCTTCTCGGTCATTGACCTATCTAAGGCCTATCTACAGCTTGAGTTAGATGAGCTAGCACAAGAATTGCTGACGGTGAACACGCACCTGGGCCTTTTTAGGTTTCAGCGTCTCCCTTATGGTGTCGCGTGCGCGCCTGCCGTATTCCAAGCAGTAATGGATCAGATCTTAGACGGCTTATCGGGAACCGCCTGCTACTTGGACGATGTCGTCATATCTGGCGAGACATACGAGCAGTGCCGCGAGAGAGTCGAGCAGGTGCTCAGACGCCTAAGTAAGCACGGTTTAAAGGTCAACGCCGGAAAGTTCAAGTTCTTTCAGGAGAAAGTAACTTATTTGGGTCACCAAATTGATAAAAATGGCCTGCATCCTACTTGGGATACGGTGATGGCTATAAAAAACGCACCCAAGCAAGTCAATGTGACACAACTGAAAGCCTTTCTGGGTTTGCTAAATTTTCATTCCAGATTCCTGCCAAATTTGGCAATGGTTTTAGAACCTTTACATGAGTTGCTACGCAAAGAGACCAAACGGCACTGGTCACGTCACTGTGACGATGCATTCAATAAGTGCAAAGCGTTGTTGACCGATGACAGTGTTCTTCAGTTGTATGATGTTCGCAAAGACATTCAAGTCACATGTGATGCGTCGGATTATGGCGTTGGAGCGGTACTGTCGCACGTTGACAATGACGACGAAAAGCCGATAGCGTTTGCCTCAAGGTCTCTCACCGCGTCAGAACGCAATTACGGGCGCATTGAAAAAGAAGCCCTGAGCATTGTCCTTGGGGTAAAAAAAATCACAGCATATCCACGGAGTGAATGATGATGAGTGGGCGAAGCTGCGGAGGTTCATCGGTAAACCGTGAATCTTCCGTGAATTCTGCCCAGTACATCATCACCGACGTGAGATCGGGCGCGTTTATACTAAAGGTTCGATGAGTTATGACGACTTGCAGCTCACTTTAATTTTACATGTACGCTGTGAATTTTCATTGTTTAGAAAACCATTGCTTTAGAAAACACCTTGCGTCTTTCGTTAAGCAGCTGGCGTCTTTTTCGTTTTGCTTTAGAAACATCTGGCGTTCTTTCGTTTTGTTTTTACAAAACATCTAGCGTCTTTCGTTGGTTTATTTCATCAATCAACGGCGTTTTGAACAAAATTTTTATTGTTTAATCACGCACAGGAGAAATCTCACCAGGCACTACCTTGGAGGTAAACAATGGCTGCTAATGGGAATGAAAGACAGAAGAAGTCGGCTTTTAGCTAACACTTACACTTCTACAGAGACAGAAGAATTCGGCTTTTAGTTAACGCGCACGCTGCGAATTTTTTATTGTTCAACAACGCACAGGAGAAATCTCCCACCGGCACCACCTTGGAGGTCAAAGGGTAAGACTTGTTACTCACTACTACGAGCACGACGAGGGACGAACGGGTGCCGCCTTAAGGAGCTTCGCCCCTAAAAGTGCCATAAATACGTGTATGGAAGAGCGTTTAAGCTAGTAACAGACCATCAGCCCCTGACAGTGCTGTTTGACCCAAAGAGGCAGGGAAGCGCTGTGGCTACCGCGAGAGTGCATAGATAGCTCACCTTCTTGGCTAACTATCGATACATAATTGTGCATAAACCGGGAATAGCGATTGCTAATGCCGACGCGTTGTCCCGCCTGCCGCTATCTGACACTGAAGAGCTGGCTGAAGAATTTTTTTACTTTTCCACTCTCACTGACTTGCCGCTCACAGCTAAAGATATTGAACGCGCAACAGACCGTGACAGGCTCCTAACGAGCGTTCGAAACATCATATGGCACGGTTGGCCAAAAAGCGTTCCAAATGAGCTACAGCCATTTTGGGTTCGTCGGTTGGATCTTGCAGTTGACAATGGCTGCATTGTTTTGACCAACAGGGTTGTAGTACCGGAAAGTTTTCAAGCCCAGGTTCTAGCTCTTTTGCACGAGCAGCATTTGGGGATCACCAAAATGAAAGCAGTGGCACGTTCAATGGTGTGGTGGCCAGGCATAGATAACGCTCTAGAACAAGTGGTACACCGATGTAAAACATGCCAATTTGTACTCCCTTCGACGCAGCCAGCACCCTTGTGTCAGTGGCGAGTAAGCGATGTCCCATGGGAAAGAGTACATTTAGATTTTGCAGCTAAGGAAGGGCATATGTTCTTGATTGCGGTGGATGCATATTCGAAATGGATTGAAGTGAAAATTATGCATTCAACAACAGCTACAAAAACTGTGGAAGCTGTACGTTCTCTCTTTGCGTCGCATGGGCTTCCAACTGAGGTGGTTACCGATAACGGCCCTCAGTTCATTGCTGCTGAATTTGAGGCCTTCTTAAAAGCGAACGGTGTAAAATACACACTCACGCCACCGTACCACCCACAGTCAAACGGTGCGGTCGAACGAGCAGTACAAACTACGAAGAAAGCACTTCTTAAGCAGCTGCTAGACGATGAAAGGAAAGGAAAAAGCCGATCGCTGCAGCATAAAATCGACTTTTTGTTCTCCTACCGCACTTCGCCCCATACCTTCACAGGTAAAACACCCGCCTAGCTCTTTCTCCGACGCAAACTGAGGACTCGGCTAACATTGCTTCAACCAAATGTTAGGAGTGAACTGTCAGACAAAGCGGAAAGAGTGAAATTGTCTGCAGAGAAGCGACGGGGTGTACCGCGGTCCTTTTCTGTCGGTGATGCTGTTTTGGTGCGCTCAGTGCGAGGTGAAGTTATTAAATGGTTGCCAGGTAAAGTGACACGAGTGAAATCGCCATGCACGTATTTGGTCCGTGTCGGAGGCCGTGTGCGACACGTGCATGCCGATCATTTGCGAAGGTCGATTCTGGGAACAGACGGGAACTGTGAGCCTAGTGAAATTGATTTGCCGCATGCTGCGGAAGTGCTTGTGTCCAGTTCATCAGAGCCACCGGACACCCAGCTGGCACCGGAACAAGCACAAGGATCACCCAACCCTGACTGTTCCCCACCGATCACCGTTAGAAGCAGCGGCCGAAGTCGACGGCCTCCGGACCGTTGGGGTTATAGCCACTCATAAATAGGAGGGAAGGAGTGCTGCATCCAACCAGGGGCGTAGCCAAGGGGGGGGGGGGGTTCAACCCCCCCCCCCCAAATTTTTCAATTTTGCTTGCGCATATATACACGCGCACATACAAACGCACGCACGAACATACATAAAGTATAGTTGAACCCCCCCCCCCCCCCGAAAAAAATTTCTGGCTACGCCCCTGCATCCAACGCTTCACGGCGTTGCATCGAACGCGTTGTGGCGTTGCGCCCAACGCACAGTGGCGTTGCACCGAACGCGCTGCGGCGCTGCATCGGACCATGCGCGCGTGCAAGAGTGTGCCGCGATTGTGATTGGTGGACTTGAGTGTTTGTTCAGTGTATGTGCTTGTTCGTGATTGGATGTGTGCATTCACGTATACTTGGATGGGGGGGCTTTTTCTATCTGTAAGAGTGTTTTACCACGGAACCGATGGAATAAAGACGTTCCACGAGTACGTCTCTCGGTGTGAAGTTACAACAAACATATATTGCATACTGAGAAAATTTGTGCTCTTGTATTTCTAGACGTCCAAGAACGCTACAGCTAAATTTGAGGAGACACATTTCACTTTCGTGCTATCACATCACCGACCCCACTGACTCTCCTGCGACAAGCGAACCGTCAAATGCGCTCTTAGAAAGAGTGGCGATACTTCCTAACGTTGACGTAGTAAGTTCTTGTCACAGTATTTGCTACCTGCGTAGTAAGTGAAGGTAGTTTACCGCCAAGTTAGTAACTTTCTTACCACGACACTTAACTATTTACATTTGCCACCTACAGGGAAGTAGTAATACTAAGTTCGTAACTACTACTCTGACAATCTCTAATAAAACAAAGATTAGTGCACCTCCGCCCTGGCGGTGCCAAGCCTGACGCAACAGCGTAGCTGGACGGCCTTCCCTAGCACAACAGCCAAGCCTAGCCTAGAGATAGCCTGTTAGGCCTAGATAAAGCCACACGAGCATACAGAGCTATAGGAAAGCCAAGCTGAGGCTCTCTCTCTTGATTTCTTTCTTTCTCTCTTTCTCCCGATGTCTATTTCGTTCTCTCTTTCTCTTTTTGTATCTCTCTTTTTCTGTGTTTGTTTTTCTCTCACTGTTTCTTTCTTCCTCTCTTTCTTTCCCTCTTTCTTTCTCGTTCTCTCTATTATTTTCTCGTTCTCTCGGCCATAGCAACGCCACCGTATAGTTCCCACAATCGCTCACTATTCCAGCGTGCCTGGATAGCCGAGTGGTTACGACACTCGCCTTCGGACCGTGTGAACCCGGGTTCAAATCCCGCCTTGCCAAGAAATTTTATTTTCTTTCTCTGTTTGTCTTTCTTTCACGTTATCCTTTTCTCGTTCTGTCACCCATAGCAACGCAATGAGATTTTTCCCATAAACGCTTGTTCTGCTAGCGTGCCTGGATAGCCTACTGGTTACGATGTTCGCCTTCGGACCGTGGGTACCCGGGTTCGGATACCGCCTCGCCAAGAAATTTAGTTGCTTTATTTATTTTCTTCTCCTCCTCTTCTCCGTTTCTCGTCTTCTCTCCTCCTTCTTTCCTTCCTCCAACACGTTGCTAGGCGACGCATTGTGACGTCATCGCTTGGCGGAGTTTCGGGAACACCACCGGACCAAGCTTGAGCTCCGCTGTTAAAAGTTAGAACATATGACATTCTCTTCATGTGGTTACACTGGCAAATACACACCACAATGACATCCTCCGATAATAATGTATACGAACACACGCACACACACACGCACGCACAGAATATCAAGGCTTGTGAAATCACTGAGCGACACAAAACAGGAAGAAACGTTGCAGACAGGTTAAACGCTCTGAGCGTTAATCCTGAAGGAGAGCGTCTATTCTGTCCACAACCTTTCTTCCTGCTGTGTGTTTTGTGTCGCTCAACGGTTCCACAATAATGCACCTACTGGCCCAGCAGTCAACGCTACTGAATATCAAGAGTTCCACGCGACACACATTCTAACAGCAACCCAAAGGATTTATATAGCCTTACTTTGGGGTAGCGCACGTTGTACAGGTGAGCAAACCATGAACTCAGACTTACATTTGATGTTTTAGACTCATGTTTTAATACCTCGCTACTTGCATATACGTGAGTCATGACGTAGCATAAAACTGTCATTCCAACGTAATTAAGCATGTTTACAAACCCGCCAAACGCAACAAATATTTACCTACATCCCGCTGATGCAACGCGGCCTTTGTTTTGTTTTACATCGTGTATGCTGTGCCCTTGTTAAAATGTATTACAAATAATCGGCTTAAACAAAGAAATCATAGAACCCACTAATATTTTTCCATGCTTGTCCTCACCAACAATTCTGTCCACCCCGACATCATCCAATGAGCATCATTTAAGGAGCTGAGCGAACTCCACAAGCTTGAAACTTCTCAGCTGTTGAAGTACAGCTACGGGTTATCTTCGAAGGCTTTAAACGCAAATAGTTTAGAAAGGCAAAATGTGAAACCAGCCTCACAGGTTTTTAACACCTTTGTGGCTAAAGCCTTGGACGTGGTTTGCCAGCATTTTCACGAGGGAAAGAAGCTGCCAGATTCATGAAAATAATTCTTCGTTGGTGGAAGATAGTCAATGGAAAAACCCTACACAAGCGCCATCGCCATTGCGACGTATACGAAGAGCCAATTTCTTCGCTGACCGATGAACCCAAGCTGGCATTTCTGGAGGTCTCCGCGACCTGGCTTGACGTATGGGAGTTTTATAAACACGACAATGGTACTCTCACAAAGGAAACTCTTAACGCTGCGAGGCATTCAGCATATGCTCTACTTGAATTCTCAAAGTATTGCATCGTTTAGCTCGGCTATAACTATGTGCTACTAGGAAAACTGCAAACGGACCGTCTGGAGAACAGGTTTGGACAATACCGACAAATGGCTGGTGGTAACTATCGCATCAGTATACGGCAGCTTTATGAGAATGCAAGGCAGAATTCCCCTCCAAAACACTCTTCCCGTGATATGCTGCGGGGATCTCAACGAAGATGAGGACCGCTGTTTAGCGGCTGCTGCACGTACCTTCAACATTGCTGTGTGTCCTAAAGACCTGGACAGCTTGAGTTCACGCGTGCCTGTTTTGCAGAGAAAGCTTTCATCAGATCACAACGGCAGTGGGGTAGTTGTCCACAGCCGCCACGGCCGACGGTGTTCGTAAGCACTATCGCGCGAAATAACAAAAAAATGAAGTAAGTAAAAAATGTCCAGAATCGGATGGAATTTGAACCCTCTGCGTGACACTCGAGTATTCTACAGCAGAGTCACGCTCGTGCTTAAAACTCCTTTGCAAAAACACACTATACAAGCGTGATATCGGTAAAGCAATCTCGTAACCATATGTACTATACCGTGGCAGAAGAGTAAAATAACAACCAGACATCACACATTGCTACATGCGCAACGAGTGTGTGGTTTAAAACTTCCCACCCTCTACAAAGCGGTACACCATAATTCTTCATCGTCACCAGCCACATGAAGCATCAACAAAGTGCACATAATACCTTACAGATTTGTAGCGGGTACCTCACTTATCCGCATAAAGACGATTAATGGCATAGTGGGTGCTTCCGTGCCTCACGAAAATTATGATTTGTGGCGTAGTGAATGCCTTGCCTGTGTACTCGTATTAGTTTCCCCAAGAGAGTTTACAACTGGTTCTACAAAGGCTGCTCTTCCGGATTTCGCTGCGACTGTGCTTCGCGCTCCGCGCGGGCATGGCTTTTTTTTTCTTATGTGGCTGGCTTCTGTGCTCATTCTGTTATGAAAACACTAAAGTGGGATTTTTACCAAGAGCGGCTTGCGGAGTGCGAAACAGGAGAAATTGATTATGCAGATGTGCACTTTTGCTAGCCTAAATCGAGGTGGGCCGAAATTTACCAGACCGTGTGTCATCGCTGTTGTGATGCACACTGAAGTAGTAATAAAAAAGCTGCTACGGCCAGAGAACGCCGCAATCTTTCTTCAGCAAGAAAGCCAGAGGAACGTTGTCAGGCAACTGGTAATCGAATCCTTGCCAGAGTTCGAAGACCTGGTGACATGCTTCAATGGGCACAGCTCAAGTTTCCTGATCAGCATGATTACAAACGGCGCAGCAGACATCATGTTGAGTAACTACTGTAAGCAACAAAACAACGTTTGCTGCTGTTGCAAAAGCCGACGCCAAAAGCGCACATGAAATTCGAAGTGAAGTGCACCTTGCGTTCTTGCATGTTATATATAGTGTTCTTTTTTGTGTGTACTTGTGCATTTTTAAATGTATGTAAATAATAAACTCAGGTCACCAAATGTGCGGGGCAATTTATGTCGTAATCAAAGCATATTTCTTGTCTAACCAGCACTTCCGTGCAGCAGATCAAGTAGCTGCAGATCAGCTAATAGAGATTTGGCAAGATTGCAGTGAACCGCGCGAGAGCTGTGGATACAGAGAACAGACAGGTTAGGTAGAAATCACGGTAGCCTCCGGCCGGTCCGACAGCCGTTGATGACGCAGCTGACGTCACGACACGTCACGCGCCGGCTTGAAAAGTTCTAGGCGGCGTTGGGCTGACATGGGGCGGAGGTGAAGAGTGAGTCCACGACACACACGGATGCGTCTTTGAGTGCGTTGTATAACCCCGCTTGCTGCGCCTTTGCTAGAGAGACGAAAGACGGGAGACTAGGTAGATTTTGAGTGACTTGGGTCCTGATGGAGAAGAGGAAGACCATCACGGCCCGGTATGGCGTCCCGCTCCGTTCAGAAACTGACAACACCGCATCAGTCGCTTGAGAGCTTCAAGAAAGATGCTTTTTGCGTCACGTACGTTGATCTGTTCTTTCGCGCATGCTCCGTGCAGCAGTATGCGCTGGTGTCTTTCGGCTTTCCCTGGATTGGATTGTGGGCATCGCTGCTCGATCTTTTCGGTGTCAGCTGGTCAATTTCTTCTGCGCTCTGCTTCTCGTGCGTTCTATCGCACACTACGAGAGCGGACTCATCTTCTTGGTGTATCTTCCTCTCGCGAGTCATTGCCATGTCGCGATCTGTTATGTCTTCACAAATGGTAACATTCATGTGCAGTTAATCACTTACTATAATCATCGAAGCACCCTCGAGCTCGTTGCCTATGCGCGTGATGCAGCAGCCTCGCTCACTCACCGACGCATGAACCGAACACGGTAGAGCCGTTGTGTCCTTGGTCCACCAAGTCGCGTCGAAGCCGCCGTGGGACGACATAATAATCGACCCGGATGTTGTTCCTTGCGATACATCGGCCGGGATGTGGTCGTCGTCCTGTTCCTGGGACCCACGGTCAGCTGGTTTTCGCGTGCTTTACTGTGGCGTCACATCTCTTTCGGCTTTCCCGTACCTACTTCCCTTCGGCGCCGGCTTGTCGACTTCGGTGCGTTGTTGCCAATTCTCTCGGAGAATTGTCTTTCCACTCAGCGTCATCACGGTGTTGTTTCCAGTGATGTTAACGTTGAGGTACATGTTTCCAGGGCTGTTTATAATCACAACGGGCCCACCGTGGAACCCCTGGCCGGAAGAGTCCATCGATCTTGGCGATGACTCGTTGGCAACGATGTCTCGTTGGACAAAGAAGGAACACAGATGCACAGGACAGGCGCTGCTCGCAACTTAGCTTTATTCAGAACAGTTCCCCTATACATATACACAGCCGAGCGGCACGCGGAAGCGCACTGCACTTACGTTACAGTCACAGTTGCAGTTGTGACAGTTGCGTTACAGTTCTCATGCTTATACCTGTCCGTTATGACGGAGAACGTACGTTTTACGAACGCGTGTGCATGTGTGGAAGGGGTTCGTGACAGTTCTTGAACAAGGTCATCATCACCATGATCAGGGAGCACCAGCAGCTGGACCGGACTTATCGCAACCGTTCGTGATCGCGGCTACGAGGGGTCTGAGTGTAGTGAAGTACAAGGTATAGTACAGCTGGTGCGAAATCGTGGATGTCTCTTACGAAGAACTTACTTTTGATGCTTCCTGTCCTGGACGTGATGACGAGGTCTTGTGATGCCCTGCCCACATCCAAGCCGTCCTTCATGCAGTGTAAGGAGCAGACGCTGTTGGGTTTTGAAATGTTGAAGTCTCCGGTAAGGGATGGGGGCATGGTAATTTCGACAGAGTTATTCTAGGAAGCATCGACTCCGGTTTTAGCGCAATCCACGTGGTCCACGTTGCGGACGACGTGCACGTGTGCATGGTAGTCGAGCGTCTTCCAGGGGTGTTCTGTCTTCAGCTCCTTCAATTTCCTTGCGTCAGCCGCGGTTGTGTAGCGGTTACGGTGCTCGGCTGCTGAGCCGAAGGCCGCGGGTTCGATCCTGGCCGCGGCGGTCGCATTTCAATGGAGGCGAAATGCTAGAGGCCCGTGTACTGTGCGATGTCAGTGCATGTTACAGAACACCAGATGGTCAAAATTTAGGGAGCCGTCCACCACGACGTCTCTCATAACCATATCGCGGTTTTGGGACGTAAAACCCCAACACTTATTAATATTATTATCACTTTCCTCGCGTGTCACTGTGTACATTCGCGGTTACTGTGTTGATTGGGACATTGTATCACCTGTAGCCAGGTGATACAATGGCACCTGTAACAGGCACCTGTAACACACATACCCGCATAACATGAACTCTGGTATGCGGGTATGTGCCACACGTGACTGAGAGAAAGGGTTTTATGACGTACGCGACAGGTACCTTGCGTTATTCATGTCATGACCATTGAATCGGGTTCTTTATGTACTGATCCTCTGTTATGGCAATTTTGGTATATTACAACCGATGGAGACGACCAGGAGAGGGCCCAGAAGTAGGCGGCTAGATGGATGGATGGATGGATGGATGGATGGATGGATGGATAGATAGATAGATAGATAGATAGATAGATAGATAGATAGATAGATAGATAGATAGATAGATAGATAGATAGATAGATAGATAGATAGATAGATAGATAGATAGATAGATAGATAGATAGATAGATAGATAGATAGATAGATAGATAGATAGATAGATAGATAGATAGATAGATAGATAGATAGATAGATAGATAGATAGATAGATAGATAGATAGATAGATAGATAGATAGATAGATAGATAGATAGATAGATAGATAGATAGATAGATAGATAGATAGATAGATAGATAGATAGATAGATAGATAGATAGATAGATAGATAGATAGATAGATAGATAGATAGCAACGACCAAAATGCCTGAGGTTCGCAAAGAAATGCTTCGCATTTAAAATAAGGCAAAGCTTGCAATAAGCAGTGCAAAGCTTGAAACAGCGAAACTGGACGATTCTGAAGAATAATGTGGTTGCTTCTAGGTTGTTTCTCGGCCTTATCTAGGTGATGCAGGTTGTTTCTAGGTTGCTTCTAGGCAGTGTTGTACACGTTCCTCTAGAAGAGGAACGAAATCTCGTTTCTTCCCAAATGAGAAACGAGTTCCCGTTGCAAGTTCCTTTAATGCGAAAGGAACTAGTTGCAGTTACATATCGAAAATCGGAACGCGTCTTTACATTATCATTACACTTGAATTTTTAATCAAAATATAGTGCCGGTCACTGCCGGATAATCCTGAGGCGAAATAAAGTGAGCAATTTAAAGCTCACATTGAGCTACATATATTTTAGGAACTTGACATCGCCGGCACCAGGTTCTATGTAGATAAAGAAAATCTGAAGAAACGCTCATAGACGATTTTTTTATAGACAAACGGCCATACTACCGACAAGCCTAACTGAAATTTTCACGCTAGAGTATTACAAGTGCAACACATGTGGCACTTTCCACGTCAGTATTCAAATGCGCAGTCAGAATACTGCGCTTCAGATATCCAAGTAGAAGTTTCCACACATGCACCAATATAATTAACTTTCTTTCTCAGAAAACCGCATCGAAAAGAACAATACATAGGCGTTTAATGAGTGCTGATTCAATATTGCAGTGTTAATAGAAAATAATGTCCAGGATACATGTTCGCAACTCAGTAAAGTCCCTTGTTCGCACTCAGCAACAGTTTCATCTCTATCTTGCTATCCGACAGACGAACCTGTTTTCTCGTCAGCACTTCGTTGTCAATGTTGAAGAGCCGTTCCATCAAGCGCTTGAGGGTACTGCCATGTTGTACACAAATAGGAACAAAGTCAACCAAGGTCGTAGGGGCGAGGGCAGGCTCAGCGGGTGCAACAAGAATGTAGCGCAGGGTGTACGCTTATCGTTTATTGCACGACAGACGTTATCATCAAGACAATACCACATGTTTCGAATATTTCACCTCGTAGATTGCTCCTCCATCTAACAGCAGCCAAGAATCCTACAGTTTCAAGCTCCATGGTCTATGCACCCTTGGATATTTTATAAGTACTGGTAAGTTCCCTGGACTCCAGGGAATTTGCCCGTATCTATAAGATATCCAAGCGTGCATAGACCATCCTAGTGTAACCTTTCAATGATTGAAACGTTACAGTAGGAATCCTGTTAAAAAAGAAGGCACGCCATATGTACACTTTTTATTGCGATAGCAATTATATGGACAATGTCGACGGGTTTTTGCCGTCGCCGTCGCCGTCATGTCCCTCCCGTATGAAGTCCAAATTGATAAGATCCCCCCGCGCATCGTATTTTCTACCGCGGGTAA
Organism: Rhipicephalus sanguineus; assembly: GCF_013339695.2. Taxonomy (NCBI): domain Eukaryota; kingdom Metazoa; phylum Arthropoda; class Arachnida; order Ixodida; family Ixodidae; genus Rhipicephalus; species Rhipicephalus sanguineus. The sequence goes on along the minus strand of NC_051179.1, from coordinate 103,568,549 downwards.
TAACGCGCGAGCAGGGGCGATGAACCTAAGGGCGCGGTCGCCATCGCTGGCGCGCGCGCTATCTCGACAGCCGTCACAGTGGGCGGCTCGTATACCCTTCTACGTGCTGCGCTCTCAACGCGAAGTCACTATGCGGAGAGCATCTCTCCCTGGAGCGGCCGTATTCTCTTACACCAGCGTTTTGTAGTTACGCGAGATCGGATACAAAACCGTTACCTGCCAGCCTCACTTCGTATAACACTAAAATTTTTTGCTATCGCATTCATTGCTTCGCCCTGGCGGTGAAATTGTGACCTTTTTATTAGTCTCAACCAATGAATGTTCTGCATTTAAAAAAAAGAGGTGGGGAAATTACTCGCCGAGGAGGCCGATAAACCGCGGAATGCTACACCACTTGAGTAATAATGGTAATGAATCATCCAAGAACTCATCAGAAAAAAAAAGCAAATAATGTTGCTGACGGCGCGAACGAGTCACCGTCGGCGCCAGTTTCATTGACCCTTTCGGCCCTGGCGTCATCAATTGACGGCACCATACAAAATTTCCCATAGCACCTCATAACGAAACCATAACTGCCACTTCTTGAAGGGATATTTCTTCAATGATCCCCAATGCTATCGACAACGCCACTGTGGCATTTTTGCGGATCTGGGCGCCACAGAGAACAAGAAGCTTGACCGAGGTTATGGCTGACGCTGAAGGGTAAAATGGACCGTATTTTTGTAAACATATTTCTGCGGAAATCTCTATTTGTGCACTTGAATTTTCCGATATTGCACCAAATATCGGTCCGCAGGCAAATACTTGAAGGAAGACCAGGTATAAAGAAGCCCATTTCTCACTTCACAACCACAAAGCCCTGATGACCTAATCTGACGCCACGTTTGTAAATCCATAAATACTTCCACCAGTGGCTCAATTTTTCGTTTGTGGCCTACTTGCCCCAACTATTTGAAAAACGCGCGCAAAAAATTCTTCGATCAAAATAAAAATTCCAGCACTTTAAGGGTTAAAATTTTTAAGAAATTATTTCGAAAAGCCTGATTACGTCCACGCAAGAACGGGTACTCAGGTATACAATAATGCATGCTCATAGATGCCGCGGCCGCGCTGTCGCTTAATGGAGGCTTCATTCTGCCATGCCCAATTTTGTTTACACAGAGAGACCGCTGCAATAGTACATGTCACATAATTCAGCCTCAGGTGTTGCCTGCATTTCATGCAAGAAGCTTGTTTGAGGATGCCTCCTTGCAGCGACAGCGCCCGATGTGCGCTCACTGTACAGATTCTGTAAACAGATAGCACCTGTAAATAATTCTGCGCCTTCTTTTTCTCCAAGATTATTATTTCGACTGTAATGTCGTGACGTCTTTCGAAAGTATTCACAGAAATCTCCAGCAGAGCTTCCGCGTGGTGTTTTCGTAGAGCGCCCACAGCAAAACATATGGGGAGCGCGCTGCCGTAATCCTAAGTAGCACGCAAGAGAGGCGCGTCCGATAGAAGGCTATTCCATAACTCCTCGCCCACACTACCTAGAAGCAGCTATCGATAGCTGCGTTTAGCACAACATCCTCGCATGCCCCTCGCTACTTGAGGAGCAACAAACAGGCTCACATGTTACAAAGGCACCGTTGTGGATAGCCTGCATTTTGCAGTCTTTCAATCTGGAGCTGAAAGCTGCTTTGCATGGAATGGTCACATTGTTTCTTGATAGAGGACTCCAATGCCGCTGTGGCTGCGGCTTTTTACAGTCTTAGAGTGTTGTGACTGATAAGACAAGAGCTCTTTTTGGGGATCTAGAGCGATAGATCCAGTACACCTCTTCTGTTCCGAAGGAGAGCTCTAGGTCTAAAAATTGTAATTTGTTGGTTTCTGTTAGTTCGGTAAGTGTAGTCCTACCACTGGGTATAAAAGAACTTGTTGTTGGGCTAGTTGGTAGATCAGTTTCAATGTGCCACATGTATATAGTCAAGCCCGTGCGATCAATAAATCAGTTGGAAGTGAGCGCTGTGCGTGGTTGATGTCTGGGTTGTGGGTGTGTGGGTGTGTGAATGTGTCGTGTGGTTGCGCTCTAATTAACTTTTGAAAAAAAAAATACCACTGGGTATGTTCTCTAAGAACTTCTAGAATTTATTGTACCGTGCCTGAATTTTCTGATGGATCCTGCTTGTTCAACACTATAAGAAAATCCTCGCCGTACCTAAAAACTTTCGTTACTTTACCTTTGTCAAGCATGCTGTTTAAAACGCCATCAACTGCCGAAGGGGACAATGTTGCTCAGAACTCTGGCTACACGAGACCCTATACATATGCCCTTTATTTGAATATAAACATGATCCTCGAATTGAGCTAACGTGGCACTGAGATAGAACTGCAGTAAACTAAGAAAGCTTTCATTTGGCAAGTTTACCGAATCCTGAAACGAAACAGCGCCTTTGCTTTCAAAGCATGACTGTGCGGCTTAGCACAGCTCTTTGTGCAGAACAGAATAATAAAGGACTTTCGTGGACTGAGAAAAAAATACCTACATCACCATAAGACTTCAAAAATTTTATTACATCATTGGCCGTTTTTTTTTTTTTTTGTCTCAATAGGATCTTTTAAGTTAAGTGATTTCAGGTATTTTAAGAGAAACTGGCTTACGTGGAGTAGCCAAGGTTCAAACTCGCTGACAATGCATATTCTCACTCGCTGAAAATGTCTTCCTTGCGCGTTTTCGCAGTAAAAAACATGCTGAAAGCTTTTTTGTTTCTTTGCACTTACTTATGGCGTTAGCTCTCTTTTCTAGTTCCAATTTCCTGCAAAAGCAGCCTTCCTGAGACTTCACCCATGCCAGCTTGAGACTTCTTGAGCTTGAGAATTCTTTTCCACAGCACGCCGGGCATTTTCATTACACATTCCAGGCAGGTCAACCATGGAGCCTCCTTCTTTATCTGCTTGGAGTAGCCGCAGACGTCTCTCTGTGAAAGAGCTGACCACTGTGTTCATCCTGGACCGGCTCCTTGTGCTCATCTCCAAAGTAGACCTTGACAGGGCGTCCACTCCGTCCAGCAGGCATCGCTCTTGATCTTCAGATGACGCCTTCTCCGCAGCACGCCTGTTCAACGACAGAAGCTTATGAGCGGCAGTCCCTGGTTCGAGAGTGAACTTCGGTCCCCTAGCCAGAACTTTCTTAACTTCTTCCGTGACTTCTGCTTCACCCATGGCTTTACAATTTTTACTCATCAAGGGGTCATGGATGAGTTGTTTACCACGTGAAGCCACCAAAATTGCACTCTTAGGGCTGCAAGCTTCCTGTAGGAGTGTAGATACCTGGGCCAGTTGGTAAGAATCCATGAAAGTAAGCAGCGCGGAAAACAAGACGACGCAGTCAACGTCGTTCTTGTCATTCCTTCCTGCGTGCGTCGTCTTCTTTTCGCACTGCTTGCTTCCATGCTTCCTGCAGGCCTGGAAGTGCTTCTTTGCAATCCATTCCAGATAATAGGTATGACACGTAGCACGCGAGCAGTCAAAAAACGCCAGGCCTGCGCGGAAAGCGCAGCACAGTCACAAGCGAAAGCTGGAAGAGCGGCATTTCTAGAGCCCGTTATAAACTTTACTGTGTCTTCAGATACACGTACACTAGCAACGTACCCACTACGCCAAAAATCATAATTTTTGTGAAGTTGGGAAGCACCCACCACGTCATTATTTGTCATTCTGCGGAGAAGCGATTACCATCTGTAAGCCATTATGTGCACTTTGTTGATTCGACGGTTGATGACGATGAAGAATTATGACTGAACCCTTTGTAATGGGTTGGAAGCTTTAAACGACCCACTAGCTACGTAATTCGCATTGTGTGACGCCCGGTCGTTATTTAACACTCCCACCCCGCTTTTTAACATACGTTAACGTGAGAAAGAGAGAGAGAGAGGGAATTAACTTTATTGAGACGCTCAGGAAATGGATCATGGAAGCCTTATGGGCTTCCTTGGCAACCAATAGAAGTGCAGTTGCGAGGAACCCACTACGCTATAAATCGTCATAATTTTTTTGAAGTAGGAAAGCAGCCACTATGCGATTTTTCGTCAATCTGCGAAGAATCGTGGTAGCCGCTAAACACCTGTAAGATAATATGCGCACTTTGTTGATACTGTGGCTGATGACGATGAAGAATTATGGCAAAGCCCTTTCTAATGGGTCGGAAGCATTCAACAACCTACTCGTTGCGCAATTCGCAATGTGTGACGCCTGGTTACTGAATTCGCGTTGTGTGGCACCTGGACGTTATTTTACTCTTCTACCACACTATATTACACAAGTTAATGTGGTTGCTTCCAGATAGGAAGCCTGTATAGGGTCTTTTTGCAAAGCACTTCCAAGCACCGTCATGGCTCTGAGGTAGGATACTGGGCTCCCACGCAGAGGGCCCAAGTTGGAACCTCGTTCCGTCCAGGATATTTTTTTTCTTATTTAGTATTTTTTTTCTTATTTCGCGCGATAGTGGTTACGGACACCGGCGGCGGCGGCGGCGGAAAACTACGGCGCCAAAAACGGCCCTTGTTGTGATCTCATAACAGATTTCGCTGTAAAGAAACTACTACAGCCAGAGAATTCCACCATGTTTCTTCAGCAAGAAAGCCAGAGGAACCTTCTCAGACCACTGGTAATCGAATCCTGGCTAGAGCTCGAAGACCTGGTGACATGCTTGAATGGGCACAGCCCAAGTTTCCTGATCAGCATGATTACAAAAGGCGCAGCAAAAATCGTGTTGAATAATGTAAGCAACAAAACAACTTGGCTGCTGTTGCGAAACGCGACGCGAAAAGCGCGAAAACTAAATAAATTTGAAGTGATGTACACTTTGCGTTTTAGTATGTTATGTAGTGTTTTTTGTGTACTTGTGCCTTTTTAAATGTATATAAATAATAAACTCGGGTCACCAAATGTGCGGGGAAATTTTTATTGTAATCAAAGCGTATTTCTTGACTAAGCAGCACTTCCGTGCAGCAAATCAAGTAGCTGCAGATGAGCTAATAGGGATTTCGCAAGATTACAGTGAACTGCGCGCGAGCTGTGGATAAAAAGAACAGACAGGTTAGGTAGAAATCACGGTAGTGTCCGACCGGTCCGACAGCCGTTGATGACGTCGCTGACGTCACGACACGTCGCGCGCAGGCTTGAAAAGTTCTAGGCGGCGTTGGGCTGACTCGGGGCGGATGCGAAGAGTGTGTCCGCGACGCACACGATTGCGTCTTTGAGTGCTTTGTATAACGCCGCTTGCTGGGCCTTTGCAAGAGAGACGAAAGACGGCAGACCCTGTAGCTTTTCGGTGACTTCCGCCCCGATGGAGACGAGGAAGCCCATCACGGCCCCGTATGGCGTCCTGCTCTCTCCAAAAACAGACAGTCCCATTGACAACGTCGCATCTGTCGTTGATTTTTCGACGTCGGCGATGACGTCTTCGGGCAGCTTCATGCCCCTCACCTTGTCAATGAGAGCTTGAAGAAAGGCCCTTTTTGCGTCTCGGAGCATGTCCGTTGACCTGCACCTTCTCGCATCTTCTACGCAGCAGTATGCGCTGGTGTCTTCCGGCTTCTCCTGGCTTGGATCATGGGCATCCCTGGTCGATCTTTTCGGGGATGGCTCGTCAATTTCTTCTGCACCGTATTTCACGCGCGTTCTATCGCCCACCTTGACAGCGCACTCATCTTCTCGGTGTCTCTTCCTCTCGCGAGTCATTGCCACGTCGCGATCTGTTGCGCCTTCACCAGTGGTAACGTTTGTGTTCACTGAGTCGTTTACTATAACCACCGAAGTACCCTCGAGCTCTTTGCCTATGTTCGTAATGCAGTAGCCTCGGTTGCCCATCTCACTCACCGGAGCGTGAACCGAACACGGTAGAGCCGTTGCGCCCTTCGTCCACCAAGTCGCGTGGAAGCCGCCAGGGGACGACATAATAATTGACCCTGATGTTGTTCCTTGCGTTACACCGGCGCAGCCGCGGACCTCGTCCAGTTCGTTGAGCCCACGGTCAGCCGGCTTTCGCGTGCTTTCTTGTGGCGTCACATCTCTTTCGGCGTTCTCGTACCTACTTCTCTTCGGCGCCGGCTTGTCGACTTCGGTGCGTTGTTGCGCATTCTCTCGGAGAACTCTCTTTCCACTTTCCATTCAGCGTCATCACGGTGTTCTTTCCAGCGATGTTAGCGCTGACGTACACGATTCCACGGCTGCTTACAATCACAACGGGCCCACCGTGGAACCCCTTGCCGGTAGAGTCCATCGGTCTTGCTGATGTCTCGTTGGCCTTTGATCGAGTGATGCCGGCAGTGATGCCGGCGTGGTACGGCGTCCAGGAAAACGCGCCCGTCGTGCCGACGGGTCAAAGACGACGCTCCCGCGTGCGCCACGTACGCCACGCGCACGCCAGCGTCGTCTTCTCCCATTTCTCCGTAGGAGCGTCCCCCTGGCGGCATTCATACCGCTCGCACATGCGCCTCGATGAGCGAGGCGAGCTGACGACCTCGCGTACCGCCGAGAGGGCACCACAGGGGCGTAGCCAGAAATTGTAAATGCGAAGCATTTCTTAGCGAACCTCAGGCACTTAGACCGTTTCTATCTACGTATCTATCTATCTAGCCGCCTACGTCTGGACGCTCTCCAGGTCGTCTCCATAGCTTGTAATATACCAAAATTGGCATAGCAGGGGATCAGCGTATGGTGAACACGATTCACTGGTCATGACATGAATAACGCAAAATTCCTGTCGCGTACGTCATGAAACCCTTTCTCTCAGTCACGTGTGGCACATACCCGCATATCAGAGTTTATGCTATGCGGGTAGGTGCTACAGGTGATACAATGTCTCAACCAACACAGTAAACGCGAACACACACATTCACAGGCAAGGAAAGTGGTAATACTAATAACTGTTGGGGTTTCATGTCCGAACACCACGATATGATTATGTGATACGCCGTAGCGAAGGGCTCCGGAATTTTGACCATCTGGTATTCTTTAACGTGCACCGAGATGGCACAGTACACGGGCATCTATATATTTGCCTCCATCGAAATGCGACCGCTGCGGCCGGGATCGAACCCGCGACCTTTGGGTCAGCAGCCGAGCACCGTAACCGCTACACCACCGTGGCGAACGCAAGGAAAGTGAGGAAGCTGAAGCTAGAACACCCCTGGAAGACGCTAAGCTACCATGCACTCGTTCACGTGGTCCACAACGTGGACCACGTGGATTACTCAAAAACCGGGATTAATGCTTCCTACAATAAATCTGCCGAGAAAAGCAGGCCTCTCATCATTACCGGTGACTTGAACATTGATTTATCAAGACTAACAACGCCTGGTCATACTGCGTGAAAGTCGGCTTGCATGGGGACAGGGCATTAAAAGACCTCTCTGCCACGTCCAAGACAGGAGGTATCATAGATCATTTCATCGTAGGAGGCATCCAGGATTTTCACCAGCTGTACTAAACCTCGCACTTCACTGCACTTAGGCCCCTCGTAGCCGCGATCACGAACGAATCCGAATAACGAGCCCGGTCCAGCTGCTGGGGCTCACTGATCACGGTGATGATGACCTTGTTCAAGATTTGTAAAGTACCCCTTCCACACATGCCCACGGGTTCGGGCGTGCGTGCGTTCTCCGTCATAACGGACAAGTATAAGCATAACAACTGTAACTGCGACTGTGAGTAACGTACATGCAGTGCGCCTGCGGTGCCACTCGGCTCCGTATATATCTAGGGAAACTTTCCTGAATGAAGCTTAGTTGAAAGTAACGCCTGTCCTGTGCATCTCTGTTCCTTCATTGTCTTGTTCGGATTCGCGCTATCCAGTACTGATGCATATAAGCACTACATATCAGCTTACCGCGTCTCGTGTTGGTAACACGCATGTTCCTGTTGGCATCGTTACGCAAATTTAAACAACTGGTTATAAAATACATATGCAACTCTTCAACATATTAGTGTGCGTACAGTCGAAACCCGCGATAACGAAACCCCGAGGGAACGAAATTCTCATCGCAACGAAATATTTTCGGAGCACCGGCGAACGCCCATAGGAGTCAATGCATTTCGTAACTCGCGACTACGAAATATATTCATACCGCAGTCCTTCAATAACGAAATTTTTGAAACAAGAGTGCGCAAATAATCTACTCTCGCGACATTAACTACGTTCGAAAACTGCCGAAATGCGTTCATGCTACACTTAAATTGTGCAAAACTGTCGCTACAGCGATAGCTTCAAAGCCAATAGCTATCGCTGTAACCGATAGCTATCGCTACAGCGATAGCGACAAAGCCAAGCACAGCTGTGCTTGGCTTTGTCTGCTTTGCGCGCACATGGTCGCGTGCGTGGAGCCATTTGTGGAGCGTTTGCTTGGTCGCATGGTGCAACGTCGATTGGTCACTTGGTACAATTCCCGATGGCCTCAGCCCCTCAGCCGTCAGCGCCCATAAGTTCGTTTGCGCGGACGAAGGCGTCGTCGTGCACGAGGAAGTGACCGATGAAGCCATCGTCAGTGTGAGGCGGGCGATCCCGGTGAGCCACGACCGGAGCAGCCAGATAAAACAACAAGGCCGCAGGATGTGCTGAGTGCCTTCGACACAATTCGCTCGTTTTTCGGCGAACACGACGACGACATGGCGATGGACCATTTCTTACAGTGTGAGTCGAGAGGCATGAAACTGCTGCATGGTAAGGCCTGCCAAAGCAAACTTACTGACTTTTGGAAATAAAATGTGTTTTTGTAAATTCCATGTCTTTTCTGCCGCATTCTCGCGCCAACGAAATTCCCGCAAGAGCGAAATTTTGTGCTTTCCCCGTCCATTTCGTTATTGCAGGTTTCAACTGTATACCACTTCCACATTTCTCTAGCGTCATTCCGCAACGTTTAGCTCAATGTGAAAAATTACGCCACAGTCACCATCCCGCGCATGCTTCGTATAACATTGACTCCCACGGTACAAGGGATCTGCCGAATTTTTTTCCGGGGGGTCGGGGGGGGGTTCAACCATACTTTATGTATGTTCGTGAGTGCGTTTGTATGTGCGCGTGTACATATACGCAATCAAAACAGAAAATTTTCGGGGGGGGGGAGTTGAACCACCCCCCACCCCCCTGGCTACGCCCCTGGGCCACCACTATCGTCCTTCTTCACTTGGGATTCTAGCCTTCGGGCGCTTAGGTGCGCAACAGCACAGTGCCACGGGAGAACAAAGCTGCAGCGCCAAGCGTTTCCGGAGCAGCTGTCGAGGTCTTTCAAATCAACCGCGTACGACAGCATGCTTAATCAACACCAACCGTGAAATCCAACACGCGCTCTAGGCCTTCAAGCACGGCAAGCACGGCCGCTCAAAAAAAAATCATTATAAAAAAATGAGCGGCCGTAGTTCAGGGCACTCGTATTCGGACCGCCGGTATCTGGGTTCGAACACCAGCGCCCCGGGAAAAAATTTATGTTGTTCTATTTGTTTATTTGGTACGCGGGCACTAGCTGTAGGTGAGCAAGATTTTCGGAACACCAATACGTTTTGTGCAGCGTCCACCGCAATTTTTCTCACAGCCGACGACGCTTCAGAGTATTCGAAGAACTCCCAGCGCTGATTTCCTAGATAGGTACCAATAGGCGGAACGGGGCACTTGCGTTGCCGGGCCAGATATACTATACTCTGTTTCACACATCAGATACAACGCTGTGAAGGCTATAGCGAGAATTCTTGCAGTAGATGAGCTTGCATTAAGACTTCGTTAACGTTTTTACAACTCAGAATAGAATTTTCTTTTTGTTTTTATGCTTAGTGTAGAGGTCGCCACAATTCAGCCTTTTGATTAGGCCGCCACTGGAGCGTGGCGCCCCCTGTTACTGCGTGCATCATATATATGTTCGTGCCCCAATAAAGGCTGGGTTACACTTTTGTCCGAGCGAGCAGCGTGTACGCGTCAGTCTCTGCGTGCCCGTGCCCCTGCGGCACTAACCACGCGACATGGTGTCAGAAGTGGGGTGACATCGCGTGATAGGAAATCCGGAGCGAAGGAATAACGCCCCCCAGCCCTAGGCCTTACCACGACGGAACGGCAGCACGGCAGCGCGATGGACCTCGAGAGCGGCGAGCCGCCAGAACTGTACGGTGTGAACCTTCAGCCACCGGCACCGTTCGACTTCGCGAACCCGGCAACATGGTCGACATGGCTCAGCCGCTACGAAGACTTCACCGCGGTTTCGGGACTGACAAAAGCGTCGGAAGACGTGCAGGTACGCTCGCTACTGTACTGCATGGGCCCGGAGGCACGTCCGCTCCTCGAGACGTTCTCGCTCGACGCCCAGTCGCTCGCCTCGTACCAAGTTGTTGCCGCCCGCTTCACTGAGCACTTCGTGCACCCGGCCAACGAGCTCTACGAGTCGTCGCGGTTCCACAGGCGTGTTCAGCTACCCGGCGAAAGCGTCGACACGTACTACGCGGAACCGTGCAGAATGGTGAAGCGCTGCAACTACCAGTCAGCTGCTGTCGAGGAAAGGCTCGTACGCGACCGGTTCGTCGTCGGCCTCCGTGACTCTCGCCTCTCGGATCAGCTGTGCCGAAACGCGAAGCTGACGCTCAAGGAGGCATGGACACAGGCCCGTCAGTCCGAAGACGCCGACAAAGAGAAGGAGTTGACCCAGAACCGCACCGAGCACGCACGCGAGCTCAACCTCGACGCCGCGAAAGCCAGCAAGTTCGCCTCTCGTCGCCGCTCCGGAGCTAAGCCTACTACGTCGCAGCCGCCAGCCGAGCGCGCTCGCGAGCCGTCCACATGTGAATTCTGCGGCCGCGCGCCTCACCGACGTTCGGACTGCCCGGCTCGACGCTCCGCCTGCAACTTCTGCAAAAAGAAAGGCCACTTCGCCGAAGTTTGCCGCTCGCGGAAGCACCAGCAGAACAAGCTCGGCTCCGTTCACCTGCATGCCGTCGGCACGCCCGCCGCTGCAAAGTTCGTCGACGTGACCGTTGACAATTACACAGCGCAGTTCAAAGTCGACTCGGGCGCCGAAGTATCTGCTGTACCCAGCGACTTTCCTGCGCTGCCTGCCAAGCTCGACCAAGTCGACAGTCTGCTCACCGGCCCGGCAGGACAGCCACTTCGCGTGCTAGGCTCGTATCTGGCACGACTTCGGTGGCAAGGAAAAACAAGCTGCCAGCGCCTATACGTAATCCAGTCACTCACTGTGCCTCTTCTAGGACTGCCAGCGCTCCAAGCCATGAAAGTTGTGAAATTTCTTGACGAACTCAAGACTCCCAAAGCAACGCTGCACGCCGAGCTCTTCAAAGGATTGGGCACTCTCAAGGACGAATATGTTATTCGGCTGAAACCCGATGCCGTGCCCTTCTCGCTAAGCGTCCCCCGCAGGATCCCCATCCCGCTGCTCGAGGTCGTCTGCCGCGAGCTGGACAAATTGGAAAGCGCGGAAGTGATCCGCAGGATCGACAAGCCAACTCCATGGTGCTCTGGCCTCGTTGTCGTCAGGAAAGACGATGGTTCCTACCGGCTATGCGTCGACTTGACTCAACTTAACAAAGTCGTCCTCCGTGAACGGCATATTTTGCCAACGGTTGAGCAAGTCCTTGGCCTCCTCGGTGACGCAACAGTTTTTTCAAGGCTGGATGCGACCGCAAGCTTCCATCAGGTGAAGCTTTCTGCCGATTCCCAAGAGCTGACGACATTCATCACCACATATGGCCGATACTGCTTTTGCCGGCTCCCCTTTGGCATCACCTCCGCTCCCGAGTACTTCCAGAAACAGATGGCAAGAATCCTGGAGGGCCAAGAAGGGGTCGCCAACATGAGAGATGACATTCTGGTTTTTGGACGCACCCGCCAGGAGCATGACGCCAGACTGAGCCAGGTGCTATCTCGTCTTGCAAAAGCAGGCATCACGTCGAACGAGGACAAGTGTCGTTTTGGGGTATCTGAGGTCTCCTTCCTCGGAGTTGTCGTCTCAGCTAAGGGTATCAGGCTGGATCCAAGCAAGGTTGAAGCGGTCAAAGCTATGGAAGCTCCCACAGACGTCGCCGGTGTTAGACGACTGCTTGGAATGGTGAATCATCTCGCCAGATTCCTGCCACACATTTCGGACGTCACAGCACCCATCAGAGCCTTGCTGAACAAGTCTGCGAGCTGGGTGTGGCAGCATGAGCAAGAGGCAGCATTCAAGAAGGTCAAAGAACTCTTGACGTCAGACAGGTGCATGGCCAAGTACCACCCGTCGTATGCCACGACAGTGTCTGCAGATGCAAGCTCTTTCGGACTCGGCGCAGTATTGCTGCAAACCAGGGCTGGGCAGAGATACTCGAAAAAGTATTCCGGAATACAGATATCGAAATACATGGACCGGAAGCCTAAAATACAGATACTGAGATACATTTGCCTTTAGCGTAACGGGATATTTCGGAGATACTTTTGCAATATATGACGAAAAAAGTATTCCGGAATACAGATACTGCAATACAGATACTAGAATACTTTTTTATTTCAAAGATGCTCGTACTCCGCAAAGACATTTATAAGTACAGCATAATGGTGTAAATAAAGTTGCAGTGCATTGAAACTTTTAGTTTATTTTTTTATTACAGTACCCTCAGCGCCTTTAAGGCATCACAGAGAGGGAGGGCCGGCTTACAAAGTACATAATTAGTAACAATGACATAATTACACATATGAATCGCAATAAAAAGTACCCTATTTTACAGGAACAGTAACAAGAATTGGGCACCGAAATCGACATGCTTGGGGACAACTAAATGAGCTATGCTAGAAATAGCATAGTTTAAGCAAATTCAGCTTCTCAAGCCGACTGTCTTCTAGACAGCGTCGATTCGGCCTCAGCACAAGAATCGCGAAAGAAAAAAGTCTATATATCGCTGCAGACGGGCACAACTTCGTGTTATAGTGAATAAATACCGCCTTCATAGCCGGATAGCCCCGGAGCGCGGCGACATCTCTTCTCGGGCCATCTAGATACCCAAACACTTCCTCCCTCACGTGGGTTGTTCTGACCGCTCAGAAGTCGGTCCCCATCTTCGGAATCCTCAGCCGTCTGGCCCGGTCGGCGCCGGGTCAGACGAATGAGGATTCTGCTGCCCATATAGGCCGGTCATAATTATATATGCGCAATGGAGCCCAATATGTCGAAACTGCACAATTCAAGAATTGGCTTCCTAAAATCA
>NC_051179.1:103220048-103255237 GCF_013339695.2 Rhipicephalus sanguineus | reverse complement strand
GCGGCCGTTTCGCTAGCTTGATATACACCAAAATTGGTATCTTGTGACGTGACTGTAACGAACATAACACGTGTTAACATGAAAATCATGACAGGCATGTCATGTACAGCATGACTTACGTGCCACGCTCATGGGGCGCTGGCGGCCGTTTCGCTAGCTTGATATACAGCAAAATTGGTATCTTGTGACGTGACTGTAACGAACATAACACGTGTTAACATGAAAATCATGACAGGCATGTCATGTACAGCATGACTTACGTGCCACGCTCATGGGGCGCTGGCGGCCGTTTCGCTAGCTTGATATACACCAAAATTGGTATCTTGTGACGTGACTGTAACGAACATAACACGTGTTAACATGAAAATCATGACAGGCATGTCATGTACAGCATGACTTACGTGCCACGCTCATGGGGCGCTGGCGGCCGTTTCGCTAGCTTGATATACACCAAAATTGGTATCTTGTGACGTGACTGTAACGAACATAACACGTGTTAACATGAAAATCATGACAGGCATGTCATGTACAGCATGACTTACGTGCCACGCTCATGGGGCGCTGGCGGCCGTTTCGCTAGCTTGATATACACCAAAATTGGTATCTTGTGACGTGACTGTAACGAACATAACACGTGTTAACATGAAAATAATGACACGCATGTCATGTACAGCATGACTTACGTGCCACGATCATGGGGCGCTGGCGGCCGTTTCTCTAGCTTGATCGACCCCGAAGTTGGTATTGCGTGACTTTACTGCGTGACGAACATAAATAATAGGAGTTAACATGAAAACCATGACACGCATTTTCCTCAATGACATACAAGACGATGTATGCAGCTCTTTGCTGGCTGCTTCGCATTACATCGATTCCCACAATGCGTGGGATCTGCCGGCTTTTCTTTTTTCTTTTTCAACAGTGTTTGTTCTCTCTGCAACCGATGATCCCAGTGAAAACACGAGCAACACTGTGATTATGATTATTAACGCTAAAGCGTTAAAGAGCTCGTTTTCCAGAAATTTCGGCGTCGGTGTCGGCGTCGTTGGTTGCGAGCGAAAAATTCGCGTTGTCCGTGACCGAAAATTCGAAAACGATGGAAAAAACGCCAGGCCTGCGCTGAAACCGCAGCACAGTCACAGCGAAAGCTGGAAGAGCGGCGTTTCTAAAGCCCGTTGTAAGCTCTCTTGGGGCTACAATACAAGTACACTAGAAAGGTACCCACTACGCCATAAATCACAATTTTTGTGAAGTTGGGAAGCACCTTCTAAGCCATTATTTGTTATTCTGCGGAGAAGCGAGGCACCAGCTACACGTCTGTAAGGCATTATGTGAACTTTGTTGACGCGACGACTAATGACGATGAAGAATTATGGCTCAGCTCTTTGTAATGGGTTGGAAGCTTTAAACGGCCCACCAGTTTTGTAATTTGCATTGGGTGACGCCCGGTCGCTATTTCCCTCTCCCGTTATGCTGTATAACATACGTTGACGTGGGAGAGAGTCGCGGGAAGGTGAAGAACTTTACTGAGACCCCGAGGAAATGGATCCTGCGCTTATGGGCTTCTTTGGCAACCATTTACAAGTGCACTTGCGAGGAACCCACTACGCTATAAGTCCTTGTAATTTTACTGAGACCCCGAGGAAATGGATCATGGGGTTCTTATGGCCCCATGATCCATTTCCTGATCCATTTTTTATTTTTCGTCATTCTACGGAGAGCGTTGGTACCTGCTAAACCCATGTAAGACATTATGCGCACTTTATTGATGCTGTGCCTGATGACGATGAAGAATTATGGCAGAGCCCTTTGTAATGGGTTGGAAGCATTCAACAACCTACTCGTTGCGCAATTCGCATTGTGTGACGCCTGGTTACAGAATTCGCGTTGTGCGACTCTTGGTGCTTATTTTACTCTTCTACCACGCTTTACTGCATATGCTAATGTGGTTCCTTCCCGACATGAAGCCTGTATAGGACCTTTTTGCAAAGCAGTTTCAAGCACCGGCATGGCTCAGAGGTTGAATACTGGGCTCCCACGCAGAGGGCCCAGGTTCGAACCTCGTTCCATCCTGGAATTTTTTTCTATTTCGTTTTTTTTTCTTATTTCGAGCGATACTGGTTACGGACACCGGCGGCGGCGGCGGCGGCGGACAACTACGGCGCCAAAAACGGCCGGTGAAATGATCTCATAAGAGCTTTCGCTGTAATAAAATCAATAGTATGAGAGTAAGAATCGAACCCAGGACTTCTGCGTGGCAAACAGTGCCACGCCATTGCTCGAAACTGCTTCGGAAAAGAACACGGTTTGAATATCATGTAATCGGAGGGGTCTCCTTAAGGCATGTTATATTGCGTGGCAGAAGCGTAGAATCGCGCCATGCGTCAAAACATGTGAATGGGTGGGTGTTTCAAAGGCCCACCCATTACAAAGCGCTCAGACATATTTAATCATCATCTTCTGCAAAATCATCAACAATGTGAGCAGCTGCGTAGGTTAGCGTGTTGGCCTACGGACGCGTAGTGGGCCCTTCGCTGATTCGCAAAAGGAAGAATTATGGTGTAGTGGGAACTGCGCAACTGTACTGGATAGTTTGAAACGGCCAACGTCACGCGCACAGATGTCCATTTCCTTGCGGCATGGTTGAGGCATCCACCGAAAACCAAAGCTAGGCCAGCTATTGAGAATGCGATGCGAACAAGGTCAGATTACGCTATCGCGTTCAACTCTTGAAGTGAAGCTCAAGCGTCCTCCAAGTTTTTTAACCGTGAACACATTTGCGCACGTAACGCAGCGTTCCAATCGCTCCTTTGAGGAGTCCCTCGAGGACGTAAATGTTTCGCACAATCATGTACGGATATACAGTGCGTAACTCTAATTTGCCGAGCAGGTTCCACTTGTCTGCCATTCCCAAACCTTCTCAAGTTTGGTGTCAATTGGCTCTAGAGGAAAAGATGCTAAGCATATTCACGTTCTTCGTCCCCTGACTTCTCTTCATCAAGAGAGCGCTACGTCCATGAGTCTTCTGTCCATACCGCAAAAGAGTTGCTACAGCTACGCACGCTGCTGCGACACCCCCGTCACAGAAGCTGAAAACATATTCATGCGGTGGACAATGACACGGTTCATTCGAGTCGGGTCTTTCCATTCCGCTGCAGGAGCTCCCTCTCCGAATCCATGGCGGCAAGTCGCTGCAGATTCCGAACAGATGCAGCACATATTTTCTGGATTGTTGCACCGGGGTACAAAGAGTGGCATTGCTACGTCGGCAGCACATTTTTGGGGGCCAGACATTATGCCACACACGCTTCTTTCTTTGTATGTTTTATGTTACCGGCCCATTGCTCGTGTAGCTGCTTCCTTGCGCAAGTCACGCCAGAATGTCTGAGAACATTCGAGAGTATTTTAGGACCGTCTGTTATGCTTAAGCGCACAACCGCGAACAGGTGAGTTCATTCTGGAACTAACGTGGCACCAGCGTTAAGGCTCGAGTGTTCGATGCCGCATGAATAAATGCCGACACGCCTTGCCGCGGTGCAGTTTTATCGACCGCCGATGCTCTGTTCGCCGCTATCACTGTACAGTGTGTATTGCTGTACTTTCCGATTCCCGGCCACAAGTTCGGCCAAATAAAGAGTTTCATCTTGGACACGCAACTGCTGCCTTCGTGGACGTCACGAGCCCGTGACAATATTTAGAACACCCCGGTGGGGATTATGGCTGCACCTGAGGTGAAGTGCAAAAAGCTTGCAAATTCTTAATAACCTGGAGGGAGCACAAAAGCACGTTAGCGGTAGAAAGCTTTAGGGGGGAGGGGGTGCTGCGGAGGATCAGTATGTCGACTCAGAAGGAAAAGAAGGCTTTCCCCTTCAAGTCCACTTAGGGCGAATGCACACTGAGGGGGCCCTGTGAGTATTTCTGTAAACAGTATGGGGTCGCTGCCGGCTGCGATGAGGAACAGATGACATCGAATAGCAAGCAGCCCGGGGTGCGGTTACGCCCGGCGCACGCACCAGGACATCTCGGTGGTAGGGCCGTGGCTTACGATCAGTAAAGCTGTCTGTTCTCGTTGGCCTCCGTGTTCTGGCTGAGGGCTCTGTCCGGCCGCCAGCTCTGAGCCCACATTTGGTACCCAACGGGGTACCAGAGTAAGGATGGATGCGGAGATGGCAATGTTTCTGGAGGTGCCGAAGTGTCTTAGTGACCGCCGCTTACTGCAAGGCGAGGGGAATCCCGACCAACAGGCCAGGACTGATGGGGCAACGACGAATGCTGGCGCCTAGCGACGCCCAGAAAGCGGACGACGAGAATCACAATACTGCTGCTCCATGCCTGGTGAGATTGAGAAAATGCCGAGGAGGACGTCGAGGGGAATGCGCACGGCGCTGCCGACGCGAAGGAAGTGAGCTGCGAAGCGGTGCCGGAGGACGACTCAGAGTACGGAAGTGGATGAGGAAATCGTTCGGGAAGAGGCCGAAGACTCCCAGGACAGCGAAGAAGAGACCGATGAGTCTCAGAACAACGAAGAGGAGGTCGGGGAGTCGAAGTGTGGTGATGAAGTGGCCGGGGATTCCCGGGATGACGAAAAGGAGGCCGTTGACGAGAATGAGTGTTATGTTCTGCCGCTCATATATCAATCGTGCAGAATAGACAACGCGACACTCTACGTTATACAACTACTTTCTCGGCTCTCTCTCCACACGGTCTTTCACTGCGCTTATCTCTGGAATGCGAGCAGTTTCCCCCGATCAGCTCGTCTCGGGCGCTGGCTGCGATTACATGACCTTTCTACTGCTTTCTAGAGCCGAGCTAGGGTTGAAGGTCGAGGCGCGGGGACGCGCGGTCCGAATGCGAGGGCAGCGATGAGAGGGTAAACACCTCTTGCTTCCCGTAACCGTTCGAGGGGCAGCGGCGGCCTGTTTACCATTACTTTAACGACCGGCACCGCGGTTCCGGCTCGCTGAGTGTGGGGAGACGGCGTGAAGGCGCCAGGGCAACTACACCGATATATCTCTGGCGTGGTATACGAACTTACTGTCACTTCTGGTGTTCGGTGAGGGTGGGCCTGCGCACACTTTGCAAAAACGTGTAACCAGATTTTAGATGCATCCACGTAGCGACAGCGTGAGGGGAGGAGAGAGAGAAAGCCATGATGGGAAAAAGTGCCAGAACGCCTGCTATCGATATTAGGTGCAGGCCAGTAAGCAGCGGCTTAAGTTTAGTGGTAAACGGATTGGCTAAGATAATGTTGAGGCGCCCAGCAGTGGTCACTTCCGCTTTCCTTTGTTTGCCGAGAGGTATTGCTACGTACCAGTGGCATTGCGATCAAGAAGACGAAGAGAACTACTTAGGCGCTGCCCGCCTAAGTAGTTGTAAATACAGCTTACGTATTCGAGTCTGTGTCTTTTCCGTAACATATTTGGTGGAGTGGTGCGTTTCCCGTGCTCGCCACGGAACTCCGCAGCGGGCGTTCGCTCGCGGCTTTCAACATGACCTCTTAGTACTCGACTATATCTACTCCGGTCATCACGCCCCCTGCCCTGCCTGCCAACCCACCGACCGCAACAACTGTCGTCACACTTCCCGTCTTGAAAGACCCTGGCGTGTTCTCGGGCCTCGAGGGTTCCCACGTCGACCAATGGCTGCGCTTGCACTAACGCGTCAGCGCCACTTACTGGTGGGACTCCGCACTCATGCTCGCGAATATCATCTTTTACCTCGACGGAACCCCTCGTGTCTGGTTTCACGCCCACGAGCATGCCATTTTAAGCTGAGACAGCTTCAAGGAAAAGATCCGTGAGCTTTTTGGAAACCCTTTTAGTCGTCTACAAGCCACAAAGAGTGAATTATGAACTCGCGCGCAACATTCTACTGAGTCGTACATCAGTTACATTCAAAATGTCCTCGCACTCTGCCGCAAAGCCGACGAAAACATGTCCGAGCAAGAAAAAGTTGCGCACATCCTCAAGGGTATCGCCGACGACGCGTTTAATTTGCTGGTGTTTAATAACGTTTCGTGTGTTGATGCGACAATTCAAGAATGTCGCCGCCTGGAACAGGCTAAACACAGGCGCATCTCACATCAGTTCCAGTATCTTCCGAATGCCACAGCGACGTCACCTTGTCTCGACACATATCGTCCTGCGATAACTTAACACGACACGTCAGGCGTGAACTTCAAGCAGCCGCTCCTGCTACAGTGGCACCGACGTCCTCTGACCCCTCTTCTTCAATCCCCTTACCGCTAATTCAAGCAGTCATATGAGAGGAGATCGCCAGCGTGGGTATTTGCTCTATTTCGACGCCTCCCCGTACCGACTTCCAGCCACAATTCACGACTGCACGTCGATTACCGCCTGGCTCTCCATGAGCGTTCCGCAATCCGTCCGCGTGGATAACACACGATGGCAAGCCCATGTGTTCTCCTGTCACCGTATTCATTCATTCAGTTTATTTAGACAAAAGGAAA
The DNA here is from genome assembly GCF_013339695.2 of Rhipicephalus sanguineus. Lineage (NCBI taxonomy): Eukaryota > Metazoa > Arthropoda > Arachnida > Ixodida > Ixodidae > Rhipicephalus > Rhipicephalus sanguineus. Next base: position 103,248,768 of record NC_051179.1, on the reverse strand, counting down.
GTATCGGGCTGATTTCTCGCCATTGCAGAAGTCGTTGGGGTCCTACTGCAACTTTCCCGCGTTCCGTCAATGCTGGTCCCGTTTATCGTCATGAGACCAGCCCAGACCGGTTTGCCCAACAGGAACCTATGAGTGATCCCCGCTACTCCCGCTCACTATGTCGACTATGTACTGACACCTATCACCGATGTGCTCATCAGCCGGGGCATTACATTACCACGCACCCTTCTGCCTGTTGCAGGGAACTCTACGTGCCTTCCAGTTGTGAATATTTAGTTTGTGAATATATAGTTGTGAGTTTGTCACCTCAAGTGCTGCCGCAAGGCATCTCTTTGGTATTGCTTTCCACCTTCGAATACAACGTAGTGGATGCTTTCGCGGTGGCCGCTTCTTCCGATCCCTATGTTCAGCACCAATCGAATACTTGCCTAGCGCTATTAGGTCAATGATTGCTTCCAATTAACCCCGCAGCAGACTGACGAGCTCCACCGGGGTCTGCTGTCCTACATCGAGTGTTTCGATTTCAGCGGCAGTCCAACGGGGTAAGCTACTGGTGTGACCCACCACATAAACACTGGTGATGAGCCTCCTATTCATAGGCGTCCAATCGCGTGGCGGCGACTGAGCGTAAGATTATTCAAATTTAGGTCGACAAAATGCCCGCCAAGCACATCATTGAGCCATCCTGCAGCCCTTGGACATCCCCTGTCGTGCAAGTCCGCAAGAAAGACGCCACATGGCGTTTCTGTGTCGATTATCGACACCTAAATACAATTACAAAAAAAAAGACGTGTACCCTCTGCCACGAATAGATGATGCGCTTGATTGCCTCTATGGTGCCCGCTATTTTTCCTCCATATACTGACGTTCCGGGCACTGGCAGATTGAGGTGGATGATATGGATCGTTAAAAGACGGCATTTATCACCCCCTCACCCCCGATGGCCCATATCAATTCAAGGTCACGCCATTTGGCCTTTGTAACGCTCCAGCCACATTTGAAAGAATGATGGACTCTCTGCTCAGAGGCTTTAAATGGTCCACCTGTTTGTGTTACTTGGACGATGTCGTTGTTTTTCCCCAACATTTGAAACTCACACAGAGCGCCTTCCAGCTGTCTTAGACATCTTCAGTCGCGCTGGCCTGCAGTTGAACTCGTCCAAACATCACTTCGGCCAAACATCCAAACATCAACTTTCATGTGCCACGATCTGCAAAGGATGTTCGCAGCTTTCTTGGACTATGTTCTTACTTCCGACGCTTCGTGAAAAAACTTGGCGGACATAGCGAGACCATAGCGAGACCTCTTACGCAACTCCCGAAGCAAGGCTTCTTGTTTTCATGGGGCTCAGAAGCGGCTTCTGCGTTCTCGAATCTCATCGCGCTCCTGACTACTCCTCCGATTTTGACCCACTTTGACCCTGCTGCCCCTACAGAGATCCGCACAGATGCAAGTGGCCAAGGCATCGGCACAGTGCTATCTCAACGACAACGTTTGGGCGGTCGTTTGGGTGGTCGCGAAATAAGGTATACGGACGCCCATTTTCGGTAGTTACCGACCACCACGCGCTTTGCTGGCTGAACTCTTTTAAAGATCTCTCAGGGCGGCTTGGTCGCTGGGCTTTGCGCCTGCAAGAGTTTTTATACTCGGTAGTGTACAAATCTGGCCGCCTGCCCCAGGATGCCGATTGTCTCTCCCGGTACCCCGTTGACGATCCTGATGACACGGACGCGAACACGGTGCACTACATCTTTTCAGTGTCCGACTTCATTCACATTGGGGAAGAACAGAAGCTGGTGCTAACATCTACTGGTGCTTGACATCATCACCCGCTCGGAATCTCCCCCAAACGACGCCTCCGTCCGTCACTTTGTGCTTCATGGGGGCGTCCTATAGCGCCGCAAGTGACCAGCATTTGGGAAAATATGCACGTACTGCCATATCTCGTCGGTGACTGCGAGGGCCTGCCGTAACTGAATGGGAAATAGGCGAAAAAAATTCTATCTGACGAAGAAAGTTAGTTGCCAAAACAACTCCCGGTTCTATACAGTAGAGACTTATTTGAACATTCTGTTAAAATTACAGTGTCGCACCACAAACCGCGTGGCTTCCTGGAGTGTTTAAAGTTTTACAATGGGGCCCCATGTGTTTCTAATGGGCGGTGTTCAATTGTCCTGGGAAGCCACACGCTTTGTAGTGTGATACTGCAATTTTACCAAAACGTTCCAGTAGATCTCTACTGTATAGAACCCCGAGTCGTTTTTGATAGCTTGCTTTTTCCAACTGATGTGATTTTTTTTTTCGCCCAGTTCCCATTCAGTTATAGCAGGACGCCGTTGCTACCGCCAAGAGATGGCGCCACGCACAAATCTCCCCAAATCCTGGGAATGAATTTCCGACCTGACGGGCCTGCCTTCTTATTGTCGTGCCTAAGCTTTTACGGAGCAGTGTCCTCGCTGAACTTACGATGCGGCCACAGCTGGACACCTTGGCGTATCTCGCACGTACATCTTCAACCAATCGACATACGCATGGAACCGTTTTACCACGTTGGGTTAGGCCTGCTTGGTCCTTTTCTCGCATCAACATTGGGAAACAAGTGGAGGGCCGTGGCTACTGATTACGCTACACGCTACGCTATTACGCGAGCTCTACCGACATGTTGTTTAACCGACGTTGCTGACTTCTTGTTACGGGACGTTATATTGGTTCACGGTGCCCCAAGACAGCTGCTCACAGACCTTGGCCGTACATTTCTATCTCAAGGTCATCGCCGACATCCTGCGAACTGACCACTGCTTACCCATAGAGAAAGAGAAACTACGTAAAGAGCGGACACTGCCATAGAGCCATGCGGCCGAATTAGAGAGCAAGGGAATCGATCGAGGGCTTCCCTCTCTCGTGAAATGCATTGGGACACCAAGTGGTCGCTTTTGATAGCTGGCAAGTTTCGGTTTTAGTTCCGTGCGCGTGCACTTTGAAATTTTGGAGTGTCCTACGTCGTGTTTTTTTAATTGCTCCAGCCGGGCTCTGGGTAACATTTCTGAATGGCCAAGGTCAGATTTTTTTTTTATCTTATAATTCTCGGGAATGAACATGAGCGATCCCTGCCGACTGGTACAGGCTCCCATTTAGCTCAACAGTGCAAAAAATGCAATTGTCAAGCTTTGTTTAGACTAACTACTATCTTAAAGAAGAGTCGTGACACCAGCGCCCGAGAATTATGAGAAGCGTTTTATACATTCAATCACTGGGGTCGCAGTGCATTAGTGTGCCTTCTATAACCTTGTTTTCCACTCAATTTTTTTTTATTCGCTATCTTGATTGCGCTCAGGTGTCCAAGGTGTGGTGGTTGTGCGCATAGGGTGCACGGCGCATGTCCTACCGGTATCTGGTTGCTATAAAGAGTGGAGTGACGCAATAAACCATGTCAGTTGAGAGTAGCGCTGTGTTCAGTCTTCTTTCTTGTGGTGTCGTTTTTTGAGCTAAAAAAGCACTATGGATTCTCACCAACTAGCCCGCCAACGCATTCTGTTGGTCTTGTGTTTCCTACGCTTTGTCCTGCATTCCATGCGATGCTCCAGGCCAGGATATCAAACTGAGTTGTCTCCTGCCTTTCCTTCGATCGTCCGTTTTCTATCTCGGACTAAATTCAACTATGTAGATCTAGGTGCCGATTTGTCACAACCGTTTCTGAAACAGGGCATCACTAACGTAGCTTGCTGGACGAGTTGGCTCCTATTATTCGGAAGAGGGAACAAAAAAAAAAAAAGAAACGCGAAAACGTGCGAAGAAGAGCAACACGAGCGCTGGACTTACAACTAAATCTTGATTGAAGAAAGCCCCCCCCTCCCTACACACGAACCAGCGGCGCATGCGTAAATAGGCTATCTGACTGATCACGTAGCGTAAACTTTGACACAGCACAAGACAAGGGACGAAAACAAGCTTCCCTTCTCTTGTCATGTGTCAAACGTTGCGCGGCCTGATAATTATGCAATATCAACATGCCCAACGTCATACTCTTGTAGGCTATCTGAGCCGTGTCACAGTTGCACAACTAACAGTACAAAGCCAAGAAACGTGTCAGAGTGGTACAAACAGCCCATTTCCACGAAACACCAAAATATGAACGCCACGTGCACCCGCTATCAAGAAACGCGAATTGTTTATCTGTAAGGAAAACTGAACAATCACTCACACAACACTTTGCCATGTTTTTTTTTTATTTAATTCGAAGGCTTCACAAATGTCACGTTCAATCCTCATCATCTCTTCCTTTGCCAATGACACTGATTTGAAATCAGGGGAGCCGCCACAGCCTTTGCAGTGCAGAGATAATTAGTTTCCTCCAGTGCCTATGGGGAGTATAATTTCGGTGTTCACGCACTCTGTCATTCAAGCATCTGCATCGGCCCGTCTGACCGGTGTAGACACGGCCGCATGACAAAGGAATTCGGTACATTACCGAAATTTAACCTCTGCAGTCTGCATTGCAAAGGCAAGTGGCTGCGCCACTGATTTCAAGTCAGTGAGTGCCATTGGCAAAGTAGAAATAAGATTGAACGTGAAATTTGTGAAGCCAAATATAAACATTTAGTTGTAAGTCCAGCGCAATTGTCCTGTCTGGTTGTTATCCTTTTGCTATCTTTGTGTTTTCGCTGGTTCACTCAAGATTATCGTCAAGCGGGAGCATAACACCCCCCCCCACCCCCTCCTCTTCTCCCGCTATTTTCTAGGGGTGTGCGAATATTCGAGTTTCGAATTCGAATCGATTAATACCTAACCGAATAATTCGATTCGACTTTCGAATAGCTAGTATTCGAAGTTTCGAACAATTTGACAGGACGAATGTCTAAAATGCGACAAAAGCCAATGGTGCAACTTGGTTAGGGTGGCGTGGCTAAAACTAACCTAACGTCGTTACAGTAGGCCCTTCAAAACTTTCCCCGATATCCTGGTTCAAAAGCGAGCGTATGTTCATTTTAAAGGAGATTACAAAATTTCCGCACGTCTTGGCTCCCGCAAAGAAGGCCAAGGAACAGAATGGGAGGCTATTGAACTGCTATCGTCAAAATATGAACAGCACACTGAGCTCACACCTTGTAGTCAAGAGGTGTAGTCAATACCCAAGGAAGGGTGATCCTCTGAAATACTGGAAAGAGCATAGAGCTGCAATTTATTCAGGTATCGCCACAATTGATTTGCGATACTTTTCCATCCCTACTACTGAGGTGCCCAGTGAGCGCATGTTTTCCACAGAAGGAAACACCGTAACATCATGGCGAGAGGTACTGAAGCCAGGTCATGTGGAACAGCTTTCGTTTCTGCATGACAACGTGTAGTCTTTCGGTAGCAGTCACTCACCGCGTTATGTGCTCGAGGACATGAGCAGATTTCATTACTTTGTTCTTTCTTTCAATTTTCAATGACATAGTTTGTATTGGACGTTCGATTCGATGTTCGATATTTTTTGCCGCTATTCGGCACTATTCGATTTGAATTCGATTCGAGATGAAACTTCAATATTCCACACCTCTACTATTTTCCCATCCTGCACAAGCACGGAAGGTCTTCACCATCGCGCGAACTGAACGAAAGAAGTGTTGCACCTTTCGCGCCCACAAATTCTAGACCGATCAGCCTTCTTTCACGATGTTGTACAATTAAGGTATTCAGGAAGACAATTCGAATAGGGTAAGAGTCACACTTTACTACGCGTAGCCACCGCGGCACGATGCTCTGATGCTGACCCGACAGACGCGTGTTTGATCCTACCCACGGTGCTCGCATATTGACGGACGCTAAATGCAAGAGGCACGCGTCTATGCATGCGATGCTAACAGTGCACTTCAAAAAACCCCAGGTGGTCGGAACCTCCGGAGCAGTGAACTGCGGCGTGCCTCATGTTCATATCGTGGTCTCGGTACGTGAAACGCCAGAAATTACTACAGCACTTTCCTTAACTTGAGATAAGTGCCCCCCCTTTCTTTTTTATTTTCAATACGTAGGCTGAAAAACAACACATTCACGAAACGTTTTCCAGTTCTCTGACTTTCAATACATTTCTATGCTGTTTTCTCAGCCCTTAGTGTTAAAAGTCCTGAATTTCAGCCACTTTGGCGAAGAGGAGGCAGTTAAATAGCTTTTGTGGTTTCGGTTTTCACGCCGCCGACGAAAAGGGGCCGTGCGCCGCCGCCGATTATGTACCCGGCGTGAAATCGAGAGTTCGACGGAAGCCCGTCTGGTCGGGACGAAACATGAAGAATAAAAGGCAACCACCGACCAAATAAATGTTTTAAAAAGAAAGAAACGACGTTTCGGCTTTGCCAAAGGAAGAACTTTGCCATCGAGGGCGAGAGGCTTTGCGACGTAAGTCGATCATTAGTGAATTGGTTTCGTGTGCACATGATTTCCGAAGTCTTATAGATTAAGCTGAGGCTTGGTACTGCTTGATACAGATGTTTAGTTGAACGAAACAGAAAGCAACGTGACATTAGCGGCTCCGTTTTCTCGGACGATTTTGAAAACAATGAAAGCGCGATAGTTCTAGCTCGCTCGTATTGAGTCGGGTACTTGAAACCGGCGATAGCAATCACAGCAAAATCTTTAGCGTATCATTTTCCCATTTCCGAACATTTACTGCTCGTGCAGATGCTGTTCACCAGAGTCCTTTTACTGGTTCCTTTCTGTCGCGTTTCAAGCAATCACTTCATCCCGCCGCATGCGATGAGAGAAGGAGGTTGCAATAAGTTGAAAAATGCAGACCTTAATGCGAAGGAATGTGTCTTCGCCTTCTCGCCCCCTTCCCTTCAGTTACAGCGAGCTGTGCATCAGGGGCGTAGCCAGAAATTTTTTCGGGGCGGGGGGGTTCAACCATACTTTATGTATGTTAGTGCGTGCATTTGTATGTGTGCGTGTATATATACGCAAGCAAAACTGAAAAACTTCGGGGGGGGGGGTCTGAACCCCCCCCCCCCAACCGAATTAGAGAACCGCCTCCCCCAAAGAAGGTCCCTGGATCCGCCCCTGTGTAAGGCGAATGTGCAGGTGCTGTTCCGCAGCTGGAAATGAGGTGCGCACAACGTTCCTCTGCACAACATCATAAGCGCTCCTCGGTACCTCTTGTTACGGCCGTTTCATCCCTGTACCCAGTTATGTGATCGCATGATGGTACCTTCATGAGTCAGTGGGACATATGTGCCCCACTTTTTTCGACCAAATTACTGGCCTGATATTGATTAAATTTATTGTATACTATTTTTATGGTTGATATGTGACAGCCGGTTCCTATAACCTAGTGCCAAAAATATAGGTGAAAGTGCAAAGGGTTTATACATTTTTTTTCCTTGTAGTGATTCGTCTTCAGGGACTGGACGGACGGACACAAGTCTAATATTTGAAATAAGCGCCTCCGTGCATATTACCAAAGAGGCATTTCTTTTAAATTAAGAAACCTTCTAGTGGTTACTGCCACAGTGAATTCGTATTAAATGGTTGTTGACAAAGTACTTATTTGCTCCTACATTCGATTGAACGGTGACTCGACGACGCCCCGTCAGGGCTGTGAAAACGTGGCCGGCATCTCTTGCATGAAGGAATGTTAAAGTATCAGAGTTTTGTAAAAAGCCCCGGGCATCTGAACGCCCGGGACATTCTTGAAGGCGTTCTATTCAGCCTAGCAGAACACTAAGCGCACACAAACAAGGACAGAGGGAGGTGATGAAAACACAATAAAGATGCCGTCACCTCCCTCTGTCTTTGTTTGTGTGCGCTGAAGTGTTCTGCTATGAAAAACCAACTCGCCCAAAAATCGGTGATCTTGCTATTCAGCCTGCTGACGCGAGCGCTTATGGCGTCGTGTTTGGACGTCGGGCTTCAATGCGTGCAGCCCTTAATTCAAATCCCGCAATCGGAACATTTTCAAGCGAAGCTTGTTCTCACTTGTCCCGTTAATAGGGAAGCAATCGCCGGGAAGATTCCAAGGGCTGACGTATCCCCCCCCCCCCCCCCGAAACACACCACGAAAGCGCGAACGCAGCTTGTGGTCCAAAAACCGAGTCAGAGCCAAGAGTTGATAACACAAACAAAATATATTCTCAGTTAAGGCAGTACAAGCATCACACAAACATGCACACTCGGCTGGTATCACTTACAACTCACAATAGATGGTATTTAAACACATTGGGACAAAACTCGCTGATCGCGCTACAAATGCAATCTCATGCATTACAAACGCTTCAAGAACACTTAAAGTCTTGAATATTCACCAAACGTATCCAGTCCACAGTTCTTGGAACGTAACTTGAATGCTTCTCTTCCAGGAAACACTCACACAAACTCCAGCGCTGATCGTCGTTGTTCCCTTCCGTCGCAGGTCCCGAATGTTTCTCTTCCAGGAAACACTCACGTAACTTCTCACTGCTCACGCGACGTATGACTTGATTCTTCCAGATCGACGACTGACTGACCGCACTACATCATAAAACACGTTTTCTTTGGCCGACGGAACCACACTCAACATAACTTCTTCACCACCTCCGGACCGACTACTGCTTTCCGTCGTCGGTGCACGCTTATATCTCCTCGCTCCCGGGTTCCAGAAGCGTCTAGTGTGCTCTTTGGCGTGCAGCACAGCCAACAGGGCTGGGTAGTGATACCTTGAAATTGTATCGCGATACGATACTGTCACTGATCCCGTTAATTGGGTCGGCAATCGCCGGGCGGATTCTAAGGGCTGGCGTCAAGGCCCTCCGAAAACGCACCACGAAAGCGCGGACAATTTAGAGTTGGTGCTTTGGGGCGCCAGCGAACGCCGGTTGTGGTCCAAAGACCGAGTCAGAGCTGAGAGTCGATAACACAAACGAAAACGAAATATATTCTCGGTTAGGCAATACAAATAATACAAACACCTGCACACTCGGCTGGTACCAGTTACAACTTCACAATATAACTCAGATGGTGTTTACACAACGGGAGCTAAACAAACAGATCACACGCTACGAATGCAATCGCATGCATTACAACTATTCAAAAGTCTTGAATAAACAATGGCGTATCTAGTCCACAATACTTGGACGGTAATCGAATGCTTCTCTTCAAGGAAACACTCACGCCAGCTCCAGCGTTGCTCGTGGTAGCTCAACCGTCGTCGTGACTTGTCACGGCTCACACGGTGTCGTCATCGGATTCTTCCAGATCGACGATCGACTGACCGCGCACTATCATAAACACGTCTTCTTTGGCTAATGGAGCCACACGTAGCACAACTTCACCATCACCGGGCCGACTGACTCACTCCTGTCTGCACTACTGCTGTCTCGACTTCTTCACTGACCCCCGACTGCTCGTCGTCGCACGCTCTTATCCCTTCTCCCCCGGTTTCTAGAAGCGTCGGGAGTGTTCTCCGGCGCGTAGTACAGCTAACCCTGGCGAAAGGGCGAGAGCTTTCTCGTAGGTTCGAATCGCGGCGGCGTCATCGGCGATGCGTCACCCTTCTCTTCCAGATGTTTCCAGGCATTGCTGGGCGTTTGATCGCGTTGTCTCCGTCTGGCTCGAGTGGGTGAGGAGGATGGGCGCGCCGGCGTCTTTTGATGCTTGGTTTTTTCGTCGTCTGCGCTTCTTGGGCGCGCGACTCGCGCCGTTCTGTCGCGCAGCCGTTTGAAAGCGGCCGCGCGCGTGCTTTATTAAGCGCTAATTTGTGACAGATACAATATACTCGGGCAAGAAGTATGTGAGAAACAGATACAAGATACTTCAGGAATTATTATATCCGATACGACACTTACCAATTGTATCTTAATATACGTCGATACATTTGCAAATTTGCTAATATAGAACTATATAATGAAGCAGCAAAGGCCTATGTACAAAACTATTTACTTGGAAATTTCTTAACTGCGACCAACTTTGCTTAATGTTAACAAAATACCTGTTTGTATCACAAGATTGCTGTCTTTATAACTTGCTCAAGGTATATTAATTTCATTCCGAAATGATTTATTGGGATTTGTTTGGCTGCTTAATATGACAGCTCTTTAAAGGGGCCCTGCAGCACTTTTCCAAGTAGCCGTGGAATGGCTTTACTAAAGGAACTTATTGCCTCACGAATGGAATGCCGCAAAAAGTTTTAGAATCCGTCCAGTACGAGCGGAGTTACAAAGATTTGTCGCACGCTGTTATTACTTTCTCTCTTCTCTCGCCCCTTCGAAAGCTCTAGAAGCTAAGCAGGGGGGGGGGGATAGCACGGGGGAAGATGGTACGTCATGCGCACCTTCTGACCTTGAGCACATTTTGTTTTTGTTTTTTCTTCGAATGTGGGTGTACTTTCAGTGCGATCGCCCGCGCGCGCGAGTGGCGGCCTCTTGCGGCGGCCGCAGTAACTACTGAGCATGCCATGTTCAAATCAGCCAATGGCGTGGAACCTGCCTGTGACGCCGTAGGCATCATTTTTTTGTCGGGAGAAGAGGAAGCGCTTTTTAGGTGACTTTGCAAACATTGTAAATCCCAGGCCACGTGCTGCGCTATAACGTTCTCGCCTGTTCTCGGGAGCCTCGACCACCGATCGGCAGCGTTTTCTGACCATGCTGAAAAAGTGTGGCAGGGCCCTTTTAACCGCTGCGCTGTTAGTGGTTTCTGCTTGACACTTTCGTAATTGATGGGTGTCCGTGCTCCACTTGGCGAGCAGCTAGCCTATTGCCATCTACTTGCAAGAACGTTATTAAAAAGCCTTCGCAAGATGGCGCAAATATCATTGTGCAGTCTTAGCTTGTCCGCAAGCGTATTACCGTTTCAGTAATACCGCATCAATCGAAAGGTGATAGAGCAGCAACAACGTTGGTAGCGATATTGTTTGTGACGGATCGTATGAAACGATGAACTACAGAGTGAGCGCTCACAATTGATTGAGGACATAAAACTGCAATGGTTTTTCATATTACACTTATCTGCTAGCGTAAATCGTTCGTTAAAGGGATACTGAACAAAAATTTGAAAGATCTACGAAAACACTTACATTCGACTCGGACGACACGACTGTTCCTATAAACAGCGTTTATTCACGTAATTTCGAGCAGTTGGCCGTATTTTTAGTGGATTGTGAGAGCGCGGCGGCTGCACGCCAGTGCGCTTGTCGACGGCCGTGACGTCGAATGCTCCAGCAAGAGGGGGGCAACCGGCACGCTCTCTCCTGCCCTGCAACTTCCCTTTCTCGACCTCTCCTCTCAAGATCCGAGGGTGGCTGGTGTGGCGCTGAGCCTTGTCCTTTCCCCACATGGGAGACAAAATAGCGCTTCTTCCTCAAAAACCACTAATACTACCGAGCGTGTCGCGAGGGCGCAAAGATTCAAGGTGCGAGTGACAGTGGTTCCACGAGCGGTGATTGCGGCTCCGAGTTCGACAGGCCTCCAAAACGGATTGGCCAAATACAACCATATGCCTGTGACCCTTCTGCTTCGTCAAGCGATAGCGAGGACGACGAGCCAGACGAGCCGCCATCGCCCAACGTGGGTCGGCAGCCGGGACCAGCAATTTATACAGTAACTCGCAGTCACTATCCTCGAAGTGTTCGGAGCACAAAAAGTCACGCTTTGAAGGCACCCATGGTGGCTGCGATGGGCGCGCAGCGCGAATCCATATCCTTCGAAGCTTCGGCTCTGTCGGAAAGATATGACAGGGCTTGTCTCTCTCGACGCTGCTTTTCGCACACCCTAGAGCAGAACAGTGTTGAGGCATTCTGCGTTGCGCCAGGTGCTTCACTGTTCAAATTACGTAGCAGCACAGAACAGAAACGGCAAATTCGTAGACGCGGTCGCAAGCTCCGCTTGAGAAAACAAATATACGGCCGCGACGTCATTTTGACGTCGCGAAGCTTTAACAGCTCTCGACACAAATGAGAGGCACGGAATGCGCTTCAAGGCAACGAACGTAGCCCCCAGAGATCCTCTTTCGGGTGCACATCTCGGAGGCCGTGCATAAACTCTGATGGCGTTAGCCATCGAATTAGGTTTAAGGCGTCCGCCCGTCTAACCCACGTGTGAAGGTCGGTACGCATTTTCTGAATCGTTCTCAAACATCCGGGACACATTCATATGCAGGTGCAGACTTAACAAGTTCTTGTTTCTGTACATCTCGCACACTTTTTTCTTACACCGGGAATGAGCTGGCGTGTTCGGTGCGTCGGCGTGGTCAAGAGCGAGGTGACATCACGGCTCACCGCTTTTTCGAGTAATTGAATGCCCTCTGCGAATATGGATGGACACATCGAGAATAGCTACCCGCAAGTCGTCGTATCTTTCTCTCATCCAGAAGTGTCACGAGTATTGCCTGACCTCAACGCTGCCGCGTCCTCCACCCTTAAAGGTTCAACGACCCAACTCGCTGGATCAGTGGCGTAAATCGAGAAAAGTCACAAGGGGGGACGCACATCAGACTATGGCGGCCAGTTTGTTTTTATACATAAGCGTCGTATTTTTGTTTGCATAAGAATTAAACCATGCTTTGAAATAAAATTTTGAAAATGAGCATGGGGTCCCAGCTCGAGCAATTGCATTGTTCTATTCAGTCTTCTTTGAACCGGTCGAGCGGCTTTTGCGATTTTTATAGTCTGACACAGCTGAGGAATATTGAAAACAGGCACACACTAAAAAATAATCAGCCTATAAAAAAGTTGAATGCGCTATACTTAACTGTGAAGTAATTCAAATATATGATGTTCAAAAGCTAAATCTCAAGGGGGGACACTTGCAAGGGGTGCCCCCAGCCTGAACATATGGTGGGTCAGGATCCCCCTGACCCTCCCATGATTTACGCCAATGCGCTGTATAGGATATTCGGGTTGAACCTAGTACACTGCGCATAGATAAATAAAATAGATAAGTAGTAGATATCGATGAGTTAGTACCCTTTTTTTCCCTTTCAGTTTTACTAGAGCAAATCGATTATAAATATAGAAGTCAATGCAATGAAAAACTTAGAATAACAGATAGCTGAGCTAGTTGGTGGGTATTCATTTTAAAAAGACAGGCCTTGGAAACACGGACGCAAGAGGGAAGAGGGAACAGTTATCTGTCACGTGGACCACCGCGCGCACCTGATCGATAGGTATCGCCTCTTGCCTGGGAATGCGCAGATAACTATTTGTGTCTACCTTCATTTCCACCGCTGTACCATTTTTTCAGTTGTTAGCGGTGTTTGTGCTTTCTTGACTACACTCTTGTGTCCGTGTTTGCAGGCCGTGTTTTTTAAGGGCCCCAAAACAGCCTCTGGAAATACAAAATCGAGCGCGTTATTCTTTCTTGGAATTTGTCGTCTTTTTGGCACATTTCGTGACGCCAGAACGGTGATTCACATCACATCATTAGGGCACGTACTCTCGATTGGTCCATATGCGAGAAATATCAGTTGTGAATTATCTGCCACCCTGCTTTTCCATGCAGTCACCCACCCGTTCTTCCTTCTCTCGCGTGACTATCGAGCGCGATCAACTGATTTCGCTCCATTTTGTGCATTTCTGATTGCGCAAGCGGAGCTAACAGGGTGTAGCCAACAGCGCCAAATCCTGACAACGCTAAGTGCTGACATTGTACGCGTGCTTTATGAAGAAATGTGAGTGTAGCGAGGAGATATCGCCTGTAAGAGGGGGAGTTAAGGCGAGAACAAAAAACGCCAGGCCTGCGCTGAAACCGCAGCACAGTCACAGCGAAAGCTGGAAGAGCGGCGTTTCTGGAGCCCGTTAAGCTCTCCTGGGGCTACAATACAAGTACATTAGAAAGGTACCCACTACGCCATAAATCACAATTTTTGTGAAGTTGGGAAGCACCTACTAAGCCATTATTCGTCATTCTGCGGAGAAGCGAGGCACCAGCTACACGTCTGTAAGGCATTATGTGCACTTTGTTGACGCGATGACTGATGACGATGAAGAATTATGGCTCAGCCCTTTTGTAATGGGTTGGAATCTTATGTAAGTTGCATTGGGTGACGCCCGGTCGCTATTTCCCTCTCCCGTCATGCTGTATAACATACGTTGACGTGGGAGAGAGACGGCGGGGCGAAGAACTTTACTGAGACCCCGAGGAAGTGGATCATGCGCTTATGGGTTTTCCTTGGCAACCAATACAAGTGCACTTGCGAAGAACCCACTACGCTATAAATCATTGTAATTTTTGAGAAGTAGGGCAGCAGGCACTGTGCCATTTTTCGTCATTCTACGGAAAGGGTTAGTACCTGCTAAACGCATGTAAGGCATTATGCGCACTTTGTTGATGTTGTGCCTGATGACGATGAAGAATTATGGCAGAGCCCTTTGTAATGGGTTGGAAGCATTCAACGACCTACTCGTTGCGCAATTCGCATTGTGTGACGCCTGGTTACAGAATTCGCGTTGTGCGACGCTTGGTGCTTATTTTACTCTTCTACCACGCTATATTGCATATGCTAATGTGGTTCCTTCCCGACATGAAGCCTGTATAGGACCTTTTTGGAAAGCAGTTTCAAGCACCGGCATGGCTCAGAGGTTGAATACTGGGCTCCCACGCAGAGGGCCCAGGTTCGAACCTCGTTCCATTCTGGACTTTTTTTCTTATTTCGTTTTTTTTTTAATTTCGAGCGATAGTGGTTACGGACACCGGCGGCGGCGGTAGCGGCGGCGGCGGCGGCGGACAACTACGGCGCCAAAAACGGCCGGTGAAATGATCTCATAACAGCTTTCGCTGTAAAACCATTGGAAAAGGCGCCGGATTATTTTATTCTTCCAACGGACGAACTTTTTACAGCGAAGACGATGCAGCTCTGCCGAAAAAAAGGCGAGCCCGCTTCCATTGTTTTGTATATTGATTGCGATAAATATTATATGGACACTCTGGACATACATTCACCGTCACCGTTATGTTCCGTATAAAGTCCAAATCGATAACATTGCTCCGCGCATCGTATGCTTTAGTCGCGAGTAAAAGCTCGCGAGCGCTGGTGAGGAATGCGGCTGAAGCAGAGATGAAACAAGCTGGCCATCTCCGTCGCACGGAGGGCGCATGCGATAACATCAGTCCGCGTGCGAGGCCTGCCATCGATTGCTCCTCGACCTGAAGAGAAACGCCCCGCCCGTCTTTCGCTCGACAAAGAAGCACGAAGAGACACCGGTGAAAGGGGTGCTGCGTGGCTCGAGCAGCAACTGTGAACTTTGACTTTAAGGGCGCGGTCGTGAGCGTTGGCGCGCGCGCTACATCGGCAGACATCAGCAAAGGGCTCGTATGCCCTTCTGCGCGCTGTGATCTCAACGCTTCGTGCTGTGACTACTCATTCGACAAACTGCACGAAAACCGCTCCTCTCCCGGGAGCGGCCGTATTGCCATACACCAGCGTTTTGTACAGTTACGCGAGATCGGATCAAAAAGAGTTAGCTGCTAGCCTTAGTTCGTATAACATTACAACATGTTCCTATCGCATTCACTGCCTCGCCCTTTCGGCAAAAGATTTTTTTTTCAAAATTCAAGGAACAAATTTCTCTCCCCACCAACTTTCCAACCCTCCACCCCCGCGCCACGCCGCCGCCGATCTGATCAACCCCGCGTCGTTCACGCGCCGCCGGAGGTGGATAGAGTTACTGTATATGCTACCTTTAGGTAGCAGAGTTGCGCATCTGTCTTCCAACGCCGCTAGCAACCATGCATTGCGGAGAAGCTGCCATTTGGGCCATTTTTCTTTATTTCTCGACGCCGCCGCTGCAACGAACTGAACTAACACTCGCCATCGACAGCCAATGTTTATCGCCGGTCTTCGACACGCCAGACAGGTTAATCGGCGGCACGGTAGGCATGCCGCCTGCAAAAACGAAGTGCGACTTTACCGCATAGTTGTGGTTGCTAGCCGGACCTATGCGCAACTCTGCTACCTAAAGGTAGCATATACAGTGACTCTAGAGGTGGAAACACCGGCGTGCCGCCGCCGGTGATTTACGGACCGGCGCACACACTCCAGTGATGTACCGTGCATTCCCTTTTTGCCTTTTTCGGGAAATTTTCGAGCCTCATTTTAGACAAAAGGGAAAAAGGGAATCTTCGCGATGTTGCAGAGAATTTCAGGGACGGAACAATTTCTTTGTAATGTTCAAAACACTTCGGTTACGAGGCGCCTTCGGATTCTCCAATCGTTTCCGGCGCATGTAGCACGAAAAATCATTGCCCTTGAGATTCGTTCTATTGATTTACACGGAGCGTCTTTTTGTTCACTCCGGGCGTTAGACTCAAAACCCACATGTGCATAATGCATTTACAGCACATGAGTTCCGAGATCGTAGCTCATGTGCTGTTATAACATTATATATATAATGTTATATTACTGTCTTTGCGCAGGGAAATATGCGGGGATTTTTGGCGATGCATGCGCTAAAAATGCATGAAATAGGGAATTCTCGCGCCTTGGAAAGGGAATTCTTCGGTGCGGGACGGAACATCACTGACACACTCTAAGAAAAAAAAAAAGAGCCAAAAGAGGGTCACGGCAGCGTGACTCTCTTCGGGTGTCCATTTGACCCCTTTTGGAAGTTAGAGGAAGAGAAAGAGAGTTAGCATTTCGGCAAGAGTCACTGGACTCTCCTGAAGCGCGTTTCGATTGACTTCCGTGATGAAGTCGCCGTCGTATACGCCATACATATCGCGCGTTTGCCACATTTGCCGTTCGGCGCCGTTCTGGCGCGGTGGCTCGCCTCGCTCGCCGACGGAGCCAGCCAGCCTCTCTTACTCTGCTCGGTCTTTTGGAATGCGTTGCGTCGGTTGCGCGGGTTGCGTCAGTTGCCTGTCGTGCAGTTTTGTGTTCGAACAAAAATGCGCATCTTCGGTGGCGTTGACGCCAGGCTCCATGCTCGAAGTCACACTTGGAGGGCGCAATATTCATGGAGCTGCGGACACGGACAACGTGCGCCCGTTAACGGTGAGTGTACTGCTTTTGTAGGTACTAATTATACCGCTTTAGCTGGGCGTCTGCAACAGCTCTGCCGAAATTATCTGCCAGCCATTTCCAACAGCAGCCTGCGTCCGCGGGGCTGTTGCGGATGCCCAGCTGTCAGTTAACGAGTTGACACCGTTATGCGCGTTGCTGTACAAGCTCCCATAAAATGTCTGCACTGCTGAAGGTGCAAGATGTGGTTTTGAGATGCGCTTTAGTCTACTTCGTAACAACATTTCCATCAACCTTGAGTGTTCAGCGTGTTTCCGCGCGTGGGAACGTGAAAAAAAGCCCGTCTACAGAACGCTTAGACGCACTATATATAATGGTTTTTCTTCGCTTAAAGACGGTAGTTTGAGGTGTAGATATAGTACGATGCTTCCAACACGTACGCGGTGGTCACTTAAGTTGGACTCGCCTCGCCGGTAAGGCGAAAAAGCTCGAGACTTTCGAAGGCGCGCGTTGTTGCGGCCGCCGCCGTGCACCCTTTTCCTTCGTTTCTGTTTGCTTTTTTCCTGGTTTGCAAGCATCTTCGATGACGCTATAACAAAATCGAGTGAGTGTACGTGATTGTGGGAGTTGTGTGCGCAAATTCTAGCACATGACATGTCTGATCTCGACGTAGACGGCGTCCGCGCGCGCTGGGTGTCGTTCGGGCACTCGTACTCGAATGTGTTTGCTGAGTATTTAAGGATGGGTTACGTTTGTAAAACATGCTGTCAGTAACCACTCACGGCGTGCTCCTGACTGCCGGAGGATGTGCTTGAGTGTCGGAATATGCTGGCGCTAAGCCGTGCTTATTCTGAAACCAAGTTTTGAAGCGATTTCTCAGAAAAGAAGTGCTTTCATTCGTGCATAGCCATTACCTATTGCGAAACGAGGTTCCCGCTGCCTTTTACGTGAAAATTTGTTCTCGTTGGAAAATTATTTCGAACGAAACACTCGTGTCAGATGTGTGTACAGTAAGGGTGTGTTGAACAAAGGGTGGTTTTAAATACAAATAAGCAGTGTGTATGTTTTGGTTACTCCCAGAATCCAGGATCACTTCTCCCGCCTCTTCACTCCAGTTGACAGCCGCCCTCGAGGAAACGAAGGTGTCGCTTGATCTGGCGCCTCACCGCTCGTGATGGGAAAATCAACAGCGGCGTTCGTTCTGTCAACCGAACGAGGCAATCGGTCCTACATATCCTTTGGTTGGACAAGACGACGTAGGAAAAGAGGTGAGTGGCACCCATGCAAAGGAGCTTAAACCAATTTCGTTTGTTGTTTAAAAGAGGCTCACCTGATGTTGTGCTGCAAGTGTGTCGCCAAGTGACGTGTTACAAAAGCTACTATTTGCAAGTTGTGTGTTACACGATAACGGCAAAAAACTTGGTTCCTTTTCATGCCTGTTTGCATTTGTTGTTTTGTTGTGAGCCTTCATTATGTCCGTGTGAACTACTTATTGTGCAGATTTCCCAAACGTTTACTGCAATTTCTTTTTCTCATCATAATATCACTTTCTGCTTTTCAGATACCGTTTTTATGGTGCTCACGCCACGGAGAAAGAAGTATTTGAGGAGGAGAATCTCGAGGCCGCGGCAGCGCGCGAGGGCGGCGCGATAGCGTCACGGCGGAATGCGGTTTACGCCGAAGCACGACAGATGACGCTTTCGGCCTGTTGCCATCTTTTGCATGCTCTTCTATGGACGCGACGCATAAAAATCGTGATAGCGCCTCCTACAATGTAAAATTTCTAAGATTTCTGTCTGTAACATCAATCGGCAGATATGACAGATATTTTAGGTGCAGTTACTAATCGATACTTCCATAATTATAGGCCGTACAGCGCTTGAAACGAACTGCTAGTAGTGGCCCCTGAGCAGACGACGTCTGCCGCCGCATGCACGCGCCCCTCGCTCCTCGCTCGCATGTTGTACGCGCGCATGCGTAGGTGGCCTTGGGAGGGAAAGTTCCCTTCGCGATTTGCTGTTTTTTTTCTCTTTAGCGCTCTCAGTGGCTTCCGCGCGTTGCGTTGGCGGCGCCGACTCCTCGATGTTTGCGCGCGCTTTTCACGCTACGACAAAGAAGAGTGCTTTGCAGATTTCGACCAGTGCTTCTTCAGGATGGGGCGGAAATGTTTCGTGCCGAACTACAGCAGTGGGTACGCGTCTTGCAAGAAGAAGGTAATTACCTTCAAAGTTCCTAGTGACCCAGTGAGGTTGGAAGCGTGAGCTCGCGCCATACCAAGAAAAGACAGACAGCTGACGCCTCGTGACTACGTTTGCGAGAAGCACTTCTCGGACAGTGACATAGACAGGCGGCGCTATTATGGCGAGCTTGATGGCGAAGTTCTCCGTTACAAAACGAAACGGCCAGTGTTGTTACGAGACGCCGTGCCTTCAATCTTTCCGCGCTGTCCCGGCTACTTGTCTGCTGTTCTCAAAAAAAAAAAAACAACGTGAAATTTCGACCACCTAGGGTTTTGTAACGTGCACCTAAATGTAAGCGCACGGGCGTTTAGCATTTCCCCTCCATCTAAATGCGGCCGCCGCACCAACCTAAATCTGAACTGATAACATATTGCGTAAGTCCCATCATTCGTTCAAAAAATTATACCTAACCCATTGAGTTCACCTTATCAAAAATTATAGATTTCGCGTTGTACAAAATATATTACGCTGGCAATTTTCCTGTATGTGACGCCATTTTTCTCGTTAATTTACCGAAAAAAAAAACTTGAAGTGCGCTTGAGCTTCGCCTTTAAGAGTAGAACGCGATAGCGTAATCGGGCCCCGTGCGCATCGCCTTCTCACCGACACGGACGCCGACACCGGTATTTCTGCGAAACGGGCCCTTTAACGCTGTCGCGTTAAAATATGGAGCCGGCGAGGACGCACAAAAACACATCCATTCGGGCGTGAAGCGCGAACGGCGAATCGGCGACGAATGGCCTTGAACCGACGAGCTTGGTCGGAGAGCGCGGTGAGAGGGACGCGCGCATTTTTTCTTCTTCGCTTGCGGACTCTCACGACAGAGGGCGCGTCAGCGCTGTGTCCGACTTTGTGACTTTATTAGGACGCCCGAGCGAGCGCAGTTTCGCCTCCTCAAGAATTCTTGCTCCGTGGCTCACGCTGAACAGGAGTGACAGCCTAGTAAGTCGCAAGTCTGATGCCGCCAGCTGTCACCACTTTTTGATTTATTTTTAATCATAAGGCATAAAGATTGAAACATGACGCCGATTTCTGCAGTTTATTTTGCACCATATGACACTATGCACATCAGTCACACATTTTAGTTGGCTATACTCATACAAGCATGTAAATGAGGAGTACCTAAACTTCTTAATTAGAAATAACAGACCATCTTTTCGCGCTTTCTATGTTACTTTGCTAGAAAATGTGTGTTGTTCTGACGAGTTTTATTAAAATAATGCTAAAATTGAACTATATTCTTTTTTTGCAGTTGCTGAGCACAACGGCAAGTATTATTGGATTTGCTTAAAATGAATAGTTCACTATTTTCAACAGCAGTCGCGCAAAAGTAGAGCAAGGCTCAAATGAGTAGCTTAAAATAGTTGTGGAGTTGCTTGACGCTTCGGTGTGGGTCACTTGACCCCCGTAGGAGTGTTACCGGCAAGAGTCGTCTGACTCCCTCATAAGTGCTAACGTGATCCTTCGGATAAGAGTCCTCCCACTCTTCCTAGAGGGTCAGGGAACTCTCCTAGAGCGCGCCGACTCTGACCCACCAAGAGAGTCACCGTGACTCTTTAAAGAGAGTCGTATACGTACCAAGTCAGAACTCTCCGAAAAGAGTCACCTATACTCATTTTTTTTTTCTTACAGTGCAGGTCTACTTGGGGGCCTTCTTTCTTTATTTTCTCCGTTCATCCTCTATTTCTTTCTTTCTCTCATCTTTGTTTTTTCCGCGTCTTGTTTGTCTCTGTTTATTTCTATTTCTTTATTTCTCTCTTTTATGTATTTATTTCTTTTTCGTGCCTCTTTCTTTCTCTATTTCTATCTCTATTTATCGCTTCCTCATTCCTTCTACCTCTTCCTCTCTGTCTCTATTTATTTCTTTCTCTATTTCTCTGATTCTCTTTCTTTCTCTTTCTGTCTTTCTTTCCTTTCTGTCTATTTCTCTCCTACTCTTTCCTTCCATGCCATGCTTTACTCTCTCCCTCCTTCCCTCCCTTCTCCTCACCCTCACTTCCCTTTCTAATCCCCTTGCTATACTATACAAGCCCATGTTGTGCTCTGCTAGCGTGCCTGGATAGCCGAGTGGTTACTATCCTCGCCTTCGGATCGTGGGTTCGACTCCCGCGTCGCCAAGAATTTCTCTTCCTCTTTCTATGTCTTTCTCTCTCTGTCTCTATTTCTCTTTCTCTCTCTCTCTGTCTCTGTGCTCGTTCTCTCACCCGCCAGAGTTATTGCATCCCACGCCGCACAAATCGGCGCACGTGTTCTGCGAGCGAAGCAGACACGAAGTAGACAAATAGCAAGAAGAGGACGACGAGAGCACGAGCCGGTTCATGACGATGACAGTTTTCTGTCGACGGCTAACGGCATAATGAAACGCATAACAGTTTTTAGGGGCGAAAAGGGAATTTTTATTTTTCCTCTATAAGTACAAGACACTGGTTCCACACAAAGTACGGTTCCACAATCGATTTGACACTGGGTTACATCGGCACAGGTTCCACAATAAAGTCACACACAATATTTCACATTTTCACAGTCAATGTTTTAGCGCTCATCACACCACAAGACATGGCAGTGGGATTTATGTAGTTCGTAGACCCTGTATGGGGCCACAAGTGAGCGTAACTCTGTTGTTGACAATTTTAACAAATGCACATGACCAGCGTTTCAAGAATTCTTCCTCGCCCAAGAGGAAAAATTCTGTGTCCAAGTGATCTAATACAATATTATACATTCGCATCAGCAGCGGCCACTGGTTTTGGTGAGCCTTTGCCTGTTTGACTGCTAATCTCCTGTTTTCCCACAACGTAAACATTCCGGCGGCCAACACTAGTCGTGCCAGTGCGCCGTTGGGGCACCTGCCTCTTTTAACAAATCTTTCTATACCCAACGGGTGGTACGCCTTGTCCACGAGGGACCAGAAAACCTTGGCCACGCGGCAGGTTATCAACGCGTGTTTGTTATCTTCGTGTTTATGGCAGTGCACGCACTGCTCCGAACGAACGTAATGCCACTTGTACATCCGGTCCGCCGTAGGCAAGACGGACCACCCGAAACGCCACACCACATCCTGAATGCTGCCAGGTAGCCAGCTAGGGGTCAACAAAACCCACGGAAACCCTGGGTTCTTAGCCTCGCAACCAGAGTTTACCAATAACTCTTGTGCTAGTTCTGTATTTCGGCACTCCAGGAGAGGAGTGTCCAGGTTCAGTTGGGCAATGCGCTTGTATATTCCGATCACATGCCTGTAGAAGGGCGTCGGGTCTATCGCCTTCGGCCCCGGTGGCTGCGTCTGTAAAAACAGACGGCTCTGGACTCCTAGGAAGTACGTCGCCAGTTTCCTGGCGGGGTGCTCCTCAGGTAACTGCAAAACCCTGAGGGTCGTTTTCAGAGCGTAGGTGTCTGCCAAGACGACGGCCGAAGGGATATTCCACCCGCCCCTCTCGCGAGGCAAGCCTAACTGTTCGTATTTGACCAGAGGGGTCTTTGAGTTCCAGAAAAACTTTATGAAGTGAGACTTTACCTTACGTGCAACCTGATAGGGCATAACTAATGAATTGGACAAGAACCAGAGGCGACCTGTGAAGACGCCCATGAGTAAGTACCGGCGTACATAATACGGGAAGTTAAACTCTAGGGCCCTGGTGATCTGCTGTTTTAGCGCCTTCACCTCCTCCTCCAGCTCTCGCTGGTCGCACCACTGGCCCTGTAGCTGATCCCTAGTATGCACACGCTATCTACCACGGCGATGCCGTGAAGACTTGTTAGTGGAGACCTGTGAAGACATAACGATTTACACTTGTGTAAATTAAGTTTTGCCCCGGAAAGCTCCGCGTACACGGAAAAAACCTTGAGGGCAGCAGCGAGGCTGTCCTCGTCTCTATGGTATACCGTTATATCATCTGCATAAGCAGTTACTTTAACTGTGCCGCTGCCTGGGGTCTGCAACCCAAGGACACTTGGGTGCTTTTCTACCTGGGTCAGGAAGGGTTCTATCGTCAGCGCGAACAACAGGGGGGAAAGGGGACATCCCTGTCTCACGCCTCTCGTCACTGGAAAGGAGGCTACGGTTTCATTATTTATGGATAGGTCGCTATTTATGTCATTGTAAAGTTCCATTATGAGATATACAAATTGTCTAGGAAAACCAACGCCAGCAGGGTGGCGAATATAACTTATGCTCTACCCTATCAAATGCCTGTGCCTGGTCCAGGGAGGTGAGCCATCCCCTCGCTGTCTCTGTCTCGTGTAATCTATAATATCCCTGTTGAGCATGTTCAGGGTCTGGACATTACGGCCCACCACTGAGCACGACTGCCAAGACGTGATAAGCGAGGGCATGACTCCCTGTAGACGCAGGGTTAAAACGGTAGTTAACATTTTATAATCTGTACCTAATAAAGTAATCGGGCGCCAATTACGGGGGTCCTCGAGACGTTCTTGCGTCTTTGGAAGCAGGATAATCCTGCCGCTCTTGAATGACTGTGGCAGCGTGTGCCTACTCGTGAATACATTCAGGACCTCACACAGGGTGGGTCCTATGACATCCCAAAATGCGCTATAAAATTCGACAGTTAAACCATCGTTTCCCGGTGCGGAACCTCTGTGGAGGTGGCGCATTGCTAACGTTAATTCTTCAGGGTTATGGGAGCAACTAAACTGCAATACTCCTCGGGGAGAGCTGTGGGAGATTGCTTAAAAACGGATGATGAAGGAGTGAATCCAAGTCGAGACGTAATTCACTCATCCCCATGCTTTCAAAGTGTGCACTGAACCTAGCTATATCCTGTTTGCTCAAGTTACCGCGGTCTTCCATCTGACCGACTCGGATACTGTTGACATAATTAAGTACCTCCGGGTGAGAACTGGGTAGATGTCTGGCCTGGTAAGAGCTAGCCGTGGTGGACGTCAGCGTCCTTAGTCGTGCTAATCTTAACTTTAAGTCATTAGCGTAGGTCTTCATAA
This sequence comes from Rhipicephalus sanguineus, assembly GCF_013339695.2. NCBI lineage: Eukaryota > Metazoa > Arthropoda > Arachnida > Ixodida > Ixodidae > Rhipicephalus > Rhipicephalus sanguineus. The sequence goes on along the minus strand of NC_051179.1, from coordinate 103,224,682 downwards.
GTAGAGAGGTGGGTTCCCCTCTTTCGACTATCCGGATGCGCTGAAGCGTTGCTCTCACGAGCCCAGAGTAACGATGTTTCAACTTTTTTCCCTCGTCGGTACAGATGTCACGCCACACCTGCTTGAGAGCGTCCCAACTGCGGTCGCCCGTAGAGGCTGCCAAACGGTTGCGTAGGCTGGCCCTCGCCGTCTCGTCACTAAAGAGTTTATTATCCACTCGCCACGGGTGGCGGTATGGTGACCTGTCTTTAACCGCTAAAGTCACTACCACAGGCCTGTGGTCAGAGATGCCTAGAGCGTACGAGGGTGGATCGACCGCCTGACAGTCCACGACTGCCGACCGCAGTGACGACGTCACATACACACGGTCTAGACGCGCCTGCGTACTGGTACGCGACCAAGTATGCTGGAAGGTCTGCCCGTGGCGCAGTACATAAGCGTCTGCGAGGTTGAATTGTTCTACTATTTTCCTTAGTTCTAGACTATACTTGTCTTTTTTTTCTCTACCCGGGCCTATTCTATCATTTAAATTATTCAAAACGCAATTGAAGTCCCTACTAAGATTAAGTGCTTCCTTTCCAGGAGCATCGGGTTCAGTTGCCTGTAAAAGCCAGCCATGGCCGAACTTTTTACCGGCGCGTATATGCTAATGAGTCTAAACTGCTCCGCTTGAAACTCAAAGTCGAACGCTACCATTCGACCATCTGGGTCGAAGGTGAAATGGCCCCCGTTAAGGAGAGACCAATTGAAGACTATTATGGCTGTGCCACACGCTTGGTGTGTGGGAAATGAAAAAAACCCCGCGGGCTGAGACTGCTTTTCGAGTTCCCTGGCTTTGCTTAAAGTATCTATGTTCGTCTCCTGCAGGCATAAAATGTCGCACTGCAACTTTCTGGCTGTTCTAACTACCAACTTTTGTTTCTGTGGGGTGCGCAAGCCCCGGACATTCCATGTGACTATTTTTAGAGACATTTACATTTATCGAGCAACAGAAAAGGACGTGGCGCATTTTTTCTTGCTGCCCCTAATTTATGTGCCTATGCTATTCTAGAAACCATGTAAACACAAGAAGATTGCCGAGTGACAGATTCTTTACTAAGCGATGCGAGAACACGAATTGGTTGGACTAGGAGTGGAACCTAGGCAAACGAAATGCAACAAGTATCTCACTCACTTTATGGTAGGCCCCCGTCAACACCTTGTAGGGGCGGGACTAGACACGCGTCTTGTGGGGCCGTCGTGCATGAGATACCATTATACTGGCGAGAATACCCTATTCTCAGAAAGTAAAAACAGGACATAATGCATCAGTCACTCATGTTTGGGCAGTATGCCACTTCACTGTATGGCAGCCCAACTGTGGACATAAGGTCAGAAACGCGCATATTGCACTTGCACTCACTACTATTTGATTCCCGTAGAGAGAAAAAAAAAAGAAACGTGGCCATGTACTCTTGCCAGGTGTCTCGAGCTGTATGCCCAACTTGATATATGTCGTTCCCGAGCGAATATATCACTATCATATGTCCCTCGAGATGAAACAAACATAAAAACACGTGCCCGGTATCGGAAACTCGTCCACTCCATCACTGCTAACATGACGTTAACCTTATGGCACAGTCAAATACAGTTTGCACTGCGAAATGCACAAACTTGTGCGCAGCAGAATCGGCCAACTGCCTATCGTCACCACCTGAAAGGCAGGTGACCGCTCCGGCGCATGACACGTGGGATACATGACACTTTCACTTTCACGCTACACAAGAATAATTCAATTGATTGATCTTTGTGCACGACTGAGCAATGCCCTGTGTGACAAATTGTTTCTGCTTAATAAAAGAAAGGAAAGAAAAAAAAAAGAAAAATTGGCGCTCATTTGGCGCGGACTTCACGTTGCTTGGTATCACGGGCACGCTACCGTGCCAATTCTGACAGATCGCTTGCACTAGCATTGCTCGGCTGTGCACTCGTAGCACAGGACACATTCTCTGAAAGGTGGGCGCATGACACCCTTCATGCTCCTTGATAACTAAATAACAGCATATCTAATGGCGATAAATACCAAAGTGCAGTAAACACGTTGCACGCCTTGACAGGACAGATGTAAGATGCCGTGCGCACCGCGTCACCCGGTAAGAACTTTTGTCAGCACGAAACCGACGGGAAACAGCGGCACAATCACGGTGCGGAAAATGAGGTACATTTTTCCGCCATCTGAACCGCACGAGACATCAGTACTATTAAAAAAAGAAAGGGGGGAGGAGGGGGGAGCGGACACATGTTCACAGCCTAGAATGCATAGTGCATTAACAGCGCTAAACCTTGTTACCACGCGCCTCTTGCACGACCTAGAGACGTTTACAGATATTGCGCGACTTAACATTTCTGCCGGGACGAAAACCCCGCGTGACAATTATTCGAAGGTTTCTTAGGCATATGGCTGGAAATGTCAGTCAGTCTGCGGCGCCTCGTTAACGAGGACAGCCTTGAAGACACAGGGCGGTGGGGCGGAAAGCATGGAACGCACCCACCTATCAGAAGAAGTCGCTGTCTGTGTCCATGTCGTCGGCCGCCGGCCGCTGGCTTGGACGCTGTTTTGACGTCGCCTCCTCGTGCTCACTGCCCGACGTGCGGCTTCGCAGGCGCCCGCGGCGTCACGTCGCGCCTTTTTGACGCTGCGTTGAGGGCGCCCCCCGTCAGCCTTGTGCGCGCCCGGGCCCGAGGGCCTGAGCGACTGGAAGAGAGTTCCACCGTGGGCGGCTCAGAGCCTCGGCTCCGGCGTACCGCCCTCGGCCGACGCCTGCCGGCATCGACAACGGTTGCTGCTGAGTATGTTTCGGGGATTCTGGAGATGTCGGTGCGTGCTCGTCGATAACGAGCTCCCCGGGCTCAAGCTCGTCTGACGACGGTGTTCCTGCAGGTTTCTGGGCTTCCAACACAGCCGCCGCCGTCTTCTCTCCTCGGCTTGTCTTCCCTCCTGTTTCGCCATGTTGGACGCCATGTTGAGCTCCCTCCCGGCTACTATGCTGCGCGGCGCCGCCATGTTGCGGCGCCGGCTCGGGCCCGCGGTTGCTTCTGACTGGAAATGGGCGGTTCGGTGGGTTTCAGCGCGTCTCCTTCTCCTGGCGCTTTTCTGGACTTCTCTTGCTCGACTGAGCCGCTGACGGACTGGTCGTTTGTGGGCTGCGGGGCCTCCGGCCGCGCGGCACGTCGTCGTCTCCTGTCTTGTTCCACCAAGGGCTGTGCGCAGCGGTACTGGCTGCCGGCCCCGTCCTCTCCTTAAGGTTCAGCTTCCGCTCTCCCTGTGACCCTTTGCGCGCCTCGGGGCGGTCTTCCTTCCCGACGCCTTGACCGTCCTCGTGGCAGCTCTCCTCGGCGGCCGTTTCGTCAACGCTGGCCCAACTGACTGCGCTGGCGGCGTCGTCTTCTCCTTCGTCGTCGCCGCCGCTCGCGCTTCGTGCGCCGTGTACACCGCGCTTCTCTCCCTCGCCGCTGTCTGCGGCCCTCTCTGCCTCAGTAGCGGCGGCAGCTTGGTTGGGCTCAGCATGGCCATGGCTGCCTTTCTCCTCCTGCCCCTCGCCGCTGCGCATGCTCGCTGGCGTCGGCGCATCTGTCTGTCTGCCTCCTGCTGCTGCGCCGGTGCCGTTGGTGCCGTAATGGCCGCAGCTTGCGCGAGCGTTTTTTCAGGATAGTTGCGGTTCCGAGCCGTCCTCGTTTGGCTTCGGTCGTTTCGCCGGGCGCAGGGTAGTCAGACGCCTTTGCGTCTGCCTGCAGCGGTCGCCGTACCGAGTGCGGGAATTCGCAACGTCCATTGCCGCCGCCATGCTGTACGACTTCCTCGCGGTACAGTCGACGCTCGCGTGAGCGCCGCCACAGCGTCGGCACGGTTCGGTGCAGGTATCTGTGCGGTGCCCGAAGACGCCGCACCTGGCGCAGTGCGGGGGTGTCGCATGCGCCGTGAAGTGCCCTCCGTTGCAGCGGCGGCAAAGGCGACGTACGCCGCGGTACTCGAATGTCGCACGATGACCCCCACTCGCGCGAAGTCGGAAGTGGTTTTCCAGTCGCATGTCATTTATGTACCTTGTTCCTGTGCGGAGCTGGGTCGGTCTTGTATCGGGCCTCCTCGATTCTCAACGTGGTTCCATACGACTTCAGGCCTGACGACGACCTCGTTGTCTGGCACGTAACAGCGGCAGGTACAGACAAGTGACACTTGCCACCTGTCGTGCCACCGGTACTAGTGGGACTGTTCGGTTCCGAGGCGGAGACCGCCGGTTTCTAATAAAGTTTGGATGCTGCAACAGAGTGTGACGCCGACTTGAAAGTCAAAGCCTCCATGGTGCTGGACACTGTATATTTCCTGATGCCGACCAGGCTTCCAAGGCATCGATTACTTCGTCCACCGACGTCCCCGGCGGAGTACGAACGTTGAAGAAGTGTCTTCGGTGGCGGCATGGTCGCAACCCGCGTGCCGCCCTCGCGCGGGTACTTGCTGGAAAAAAACTGAGGTCTGGCGGCAAAGGGTCCTGCAACAAGAAACAATTAATACGAAGCTCCTGCGGCACCCGTTCGTCCCTCGTAGTCGTAGTAGTGAGTAACAGTCGTAGTGCGTACCATTCCTACGCTTTGACCTC